>NW_017731421.1:3010401-3025475 GCF_001890085.2 Hipposideros armiger
CGATTTATAACAGTAGCAAAATTACAGTTATAGAGTAGCAACGAAAATAATTTTATGGTTGGGGGTCACCACAACATGAGGAACTGTATTAAGGGGTTGCGGCATTAGGAAGGTTGAGAACCGCTGCTCTAGAGTGATAGGACACTAAGTATCCTATAGCCTGAGTCTGCTGCGGGCCCTGCTCTTCCTAGGGGTTGTTTGGCTTTGCCTGGTTTCTGTCAGTCTCCCTCATTGCTTGAGGGAACGGTAACCTTTTTTCTTATAGTCTGGAGAATCTAACCAAAACACTGGGCATTTGTTATGCACAGCCATAAGTCTAGCACTCGAAGATGGATAACATAAATCTGAATCCTTAAGGAGTTTACACTCTTGATAAAGGTAAGACATATGGACATTAAGAATTTATAAATCAGTGAGTGATAATACAAATAAATGCCCAAATAACTGGTCAGAAAAAGAAGACTGAATGAATGCATAAAAGATGGGTATGGATGTGAGCTGCAGAGAGCTTCTGGGATCGAGGGGGTAAGAAGTTATCTTTATTTAATAAGTATTAAGTGCCTGCTTTTATAAGGACTTGAGCTGGATACTTATAAGTAAGCAGAGTGGAATGATTATTCTTTTCCACCCACATCCATGGAGAGGACTAGTAATAAAGCCATGGAGGGGACTAGTAATAAACCTAAACTACTTCACCTTGGGCAGAGCACCCAAATTGGTAGCCGAGTTCAGCTAGCATAAGTGTTTTCAGTGGTAAAGAGTTACATGGGGATTGGTGAAGATGGGCAAGGTGGAGCTTTAAAACAATAAAGTAGAGCAGCCCAAAATTGAACCATAGAGTCTTTATTGTCATCTACAGTAGTCAAGTATGTTTACCATGAGATGAGAGACTTACTGAGTTAACGTTTACTGCATGACCCCAGAACACACTATGGTTTGTCTGGGATTTATGTGAACTACAGGAAGAGAGCCTCTCAGCTGGGCCTGTGCTTGGGAACAGTTGCCCACCTGTGGTTTGGTCAATGCTGTATGCACTCTGAGGGGTATGGACCCTCTTTTATAGGTGAAGAAAAAGCATGAGGGTATCTAGCATCCTAAGGCCTCTGTAACCAGGGTATGTGGATTTCTCCTAAGTGAAACAACTGCTATCAAACACTATGCAGAGGGTAATAAGTTCTAGGAGGGGGAAACCTGCTTTAGGGCACCTTTTGAAATCTACTCTTTGTACTCACATTGAATCTGAGGGAAATAGCCACAAATTCTTCAGCCAAGTGTGTAGGAAGTAATGTCAGTCTTTCTTTCCCTAGATCTAAAATTGCCACACTGAAATTTCTCAGTGGCTGCTTGACCTACTTTCCTTCCTTGCTTTTAGGGCACATTCTTACATGGGGTTTAATTTATTTGCCAAGAGATTAATTAGCTTTTCAGAGCCTCTGTGCTAGTTAATAGTCCCAAAATAGACCACTAGTCCCACTGCCCATTGCTTCTTAGGACAGATTATAGGAGTGACAAAAGTTGAGCAAGATCTATTTGTCAGTGCCTTTATGCTTACGAAAGATGTGACCTACAACCCCCTGGACTCAGTCTCTGGCAGGTTGCCTTAACTGTGCCCCTCCCCCTTCCCTCAAGATTCCCGGAGCCTTGAGTAGATTAAGCCTGAGTTTCAAGGTGATGTGACTAAGCAATATGATGTGGTGAGTCAAAGTCCAGATGCTGTAACCATCTTGAGTTTTAATCATGATTCTATTACTTTGGTCAGATTACCGTTTTTCCCCATGTATAAGACGCCACTTTATTCAAAAAATTTTGGGTCTAAAAACTGGGTGCGTCTTAGACAGTGGTTGTAGATTTCACATGCCATAGATGGAACTGAGGACGAGGCAATATATGAAGACAGTGATTTGTCATCAGACACAGATGAGGACAAGCTAATGGTTGGGAGTTTTCACAGTGATGAGGAGTTGTATGAATTTTATGATGAATAAAACCTGAGTTCAATAACTTTATGTAATACGTTTTTTTTCAAATTTCGGGCCCCAAAATTAAGGTGCATCTTATACATGGAAGCATCTTGTACATGGGGAAATACGGTACTTGTCTGGGCTTCTTTTCATTGATCTCTAAAATGTGGACTAATAATAGTCCTCATCTCCTACGACTATGGTGATGATCAAATAACATAATGTATTAAACTGCTCACCCACAGAGTAAGTACTCAGTACATGGTAGCTGTTTGCATTGTGATCAGCAGTTAAAGGCACAACATCTCCCATCAAGCTGTTGAGGCCTGGGAGTAAACTGGATCTGCCAGGGCTGTAAGCTTCACAGGGGCTGAAGAACATGGGTGTCTTTCATCAAATTATTGATCAGTGTGAGAGAATCTAAATTTTGCACACTATATTCAAAAGTACAAAACATCTATTTCCTATAACTTGCCTTGATGCTCCCATTCCCTTTGATGGCAGGGGAAGAATCACAAATTTGCCAGTTATTAAGGGTAACTCAGTCTCTTTCCCTTATAAAGTCTTTTCCGAGTCAGCTTAGCCTCTTTGGGGATAAACGCTTAGTCTTTCATGGTGGTCTTACCCACCTTTACCCTTCCCAAGAGGCTGTTTGCTATACACAACCTCATGGCAACATGGACGAGGTGGCCGCTCCGTGTCCACTAGACCTTCGCTGGTGTTTCAGGTTCTCCCTGAATCTCATTTTCTAGTGCCTTCTCATCCTGACTTCTAAACAGGCTCAGGCCTCAGAAATCGTAATTCAAAGTGACTCCCTGGATTCAGTAACTTCAGTTACTCGTGGCTTTAAATATAATGTATGTGCTGAAGACTCCTAAATTTATATCCCTAGTCCAGACCTCTTCCTTGAATTCCAGGCTTGTATGTATAATCAGTTGTCTACTGGAAGTTTCCACTAAGATGTGTATATAACAGGCATTTAAACTTGATGTCTAGCATCTAATTCCTGATCTCACCCTCACACCTCATGCTCCAGAGTCTTTGCCAGCTTAGTTAATGACAACTGCATTCTTCTTGTTGCTCAGTTCAGAAAACTTGGGAGTTCTGGTGAATTGTACTTTTGCTCATAGACCACGTCAAATCTCTAGGGAAATACAGTTACTTCCACTTCAAAATATATCCTGGATCCAGTCATTTCTCATCACTTGCACTGCTGCTACTGTGGGCCAGGCCTCCATCACTTCTCACCTGAATTATTGCAATAGCTTCCTAACCTGTCTCCTTACTCACACCCTTGCACCCTTATAGTCAGTTCTCAATAAAGTATTCCAAGTGATCCTTTTAAGACTTAAATCAGTCGGCTCCTCTGTGTAAAATGTTCCAATGGCTTCCCATTTCATTTAGAGTAAAAGCCAAAATCCTTTCACTTGATACAAAGGGATATAGGAACTGTACTCCTTCCCCCTTTCCTGTACCTTGACTTCATCCTGTGTTCTTTACCCTTTAAACACTTCTCCAGCCAGACTGGCCTACTGTTATTCTTCAAACGTGCCAGGTATTCTCCTCCAGGGCCTTCATACTTACTATTCCCTCTCCTAGAATACTTGGGATTTCTGGCTTGCCAGCTCACTTCCTTTAGATCTGCTCAAATGTCACTTTATTAGGAGATCTTTTTTTGACAAACCTATTTTATACAGAAAAATATAGAAGTTGCCCTCCTTTACCCTCCTTAAGAACATATAGCGAATAGATTTTTAAAATAAAATAAAAATTAAAAAAAAAACATCCTTACAATGATACTGTAAGAAACTGATGAAAAAGGACAACAAAGTTCCCCTAAGGACAAAGAAACTCAAGAGCAAAATGTTGACCCAAAGCAAAAGAAAATGATTACTCAACATCCCAACATGAACTTTCAGAAACCCAATGCTTCAATTGAATCTAAGAAGGAAAAACACACAGCAGATGTAAAAGAGCTCAAGAAAGAAATGGCCAGATAATAGGAGGTGACAGCTACATGATAGAAGGGGTGAAGCATTTAGTGAATGGTATCAAAGAAGAAACAGAGGGAACAAAAACCAAAACCATTTAAAAAAATAAAGACTAAATTATAAGAGGCACAAGGAAGACTAAACATGACTGAAAGCATAGGTAGGGGCATAAAGATTAGAAATGAGAAAAGAAAAGATGAAACAATAAAAAAGGTATAAAAAGGATTATATGACAGGTAATGGAAGGTAAGCAGAATACTTACTTGAAGTTCCCTAAGAAGAAAAGCAAAACAATGGAACATACAAATATTTATAAGCAGAAATTTTAAGCATATTTTTCCTGAAAAACAAGTCTACATTTGACTGGTATGTGATAACCTAGGGGAAAATTTGCTCAATAATGGCCAACACAGTGTTTTACTAAAATCATTGGACTTTAAAAGGTAAAGAATATAACTTCTAGAAAAAATCAGGAGAAAATCCTCATGATCTTGGATTAGACAGAGTATTCTTAGATACAATACCAAAATCACATTCCAGAAAAGATAAAATTGATAAACTAGACTTAATTAAAATTTAAAACTTTTATATTTCATAAAATGCCAAGAAAATGAAAAGACAAACCACAGACAAAATATTTGCAAATCTGATAAAATATTTGTTTCAGACTATAGAAAGGACCTAATAAGACAACCCAATTTAAAAATAGCAAATTATTTCAATAAACACTTCACCATAAAAGATATATGAATGACCAATAAACACCTGAAAAGATGCTCACGATCATTAGTCATTAAGGAAATGTAAATCAAAACCAAATAAGATACCACTACACATCCATTGAAATGACTATAATCAAGATAGGCTATCGCAAGTACTAGTGAGGATGTGGAGAAACGGGAACCCTCAAACATTGCTGGTGGGAGTGTAAAATGGCACAACTATTTTGGAAAAACAATTTGGCAGTTTCATTTTTTTTTTTTTAAGATTTTATTGGAGAATTGGGGAAGGGGAACAGCCAAGTTGCCCTTCAATCTTAGTTGTGGAGGGCGCAGCTAGCTTAGCTTCAAATCCAGTTGCCATCCAGCCAGCCATAGGCAGCTTGTGGCCTCTCAGCTTAAGGTGCTGTGTTCAATCTTAGTTGTGGGTGGGCGTAGTCCACCATCCCATGTGGGAGTCGAACCGGAAACCTTGTTGCTAAGAGCGCACGCTCTAACCACTGAGCAATCCGGCAGCCCTTCAGCAGCTCAGAACAGCTAAGATCAGGGTGCTGTGTTCAATCTTAGTTGCAGGTGGGCGTAGCCCAGCATTCCATGCGGGGGTCAGCTGGCAACCTTGTTGTCAGGAGCACATGCTCTCACCAGCTGAGCCATCCTGCCACCTGTTGGCAGCTCAGCGGCAGCTCACCTTGGGCACAGCTCACTGACACATGTGGGAATTGAACTGGTGACCCTGTTGCTCAGAGCTTGCGCTGTTAACCAACTGAGCCATTCGGCCAGCCCGACAGTTTCTTAAAAAGGTAAACATAAACTTAGCAGATGACCTAGCAATTCCACTCCTAGGTATGTGCCCAAGAGAAATAAAAGTATGTATCTACAAAGACTTGTATGCAAATGTTTTTTTTTTTTAAGATTTTTATTGGGGTATTGGGGGGAAGGGAACAGTGCTGGGGAATTGGGGGAAGCGGAACAGACAAGTTGCTGTCGTTCTGTTCTTCAGTCTAGTCGTGGAGGCCGTTGCTTCACTGGCCCAAGTTGGCACCATCATTGCGCTCTTCCCGGGTGAGGCAGATCAGTCGCTGGCTTCTGGACGGCCGCTCACTGCGGCTGCTGGCCGCTCACGCTGGCTGCTGGCTACACACAGTAGCCCATGGCAACCCACTGCCACAGGGGCTGCAGACTACGCCGTCGCCTGCGACTCACGGCAACCCAGCTCCAGGTTGAGCTGTTGTTCAGCATCTTAGCTGTGGAGGGCAGTGTCACTGGCCCTCATATGTGGGATCCGAACCGGGGCCCTCTGGCGTCCCAGACCAGTTCTTAACCATTGCGCCACTCGGCCGGCCTGTATGCAAATGTTCTTAACAGTATTATTCATAATAGCCTAAATGTGGAAACTCCCAAAATGTCAACTGGTTAAGAGATAAAATATAGTACATTAAATTCTCATTATTCATGGATTCCACATTTGCAAATTGTCTACTTGCTAAAACTTATTTGTAACCCCAAAATCAAGACAACGATTTCTTGGTCATTCTCAGACATGCACGTGTGCCGAGCAGCAGAAAATTTGAGTCACCCAATGCACACGTTCCCAGCTGAGGTCAAACAAGGCGACACTAGGCCTTGTTTCAGCTCCCTTACTGTACACAAGTATCTTTTTACAGTCTATTTGGTGCCTTGTTTTTCACATTTTGTGCTTTTTCTTGGTGATTTTGTTTAAAATAGCATCCAAACCTAGGGCTGAAATGCTGTCCAGTGTTTCTAACTAAGCATGATTTGGATATTAACCCCCCTATTTGATTTGCAAATATTTACTCCCACTTTGTAGGGTGCCTTTTCATTTTGTTGATGGTTATCTTTGCTGTACAGAAGCTTTTTAGTTTGATGTAGTCTCACTTGTTTATTTTTGCTTTTGTTGTCTTTGTTTTTGGTGTTAAATCCAAAAAAATCGTTGCCAAGACCAGTGTCTAGGAGCTTAATGACTGTGTTTTCGTCTGGCAGTTTTTTGGTTTCTGGTCTTTCATTCAAGTTCTTTAATCTAATGGATTAAATTCTTTAATCCAGTTTGAGTTAATTTTTGTGTTGGTGTAAGATAGTGGTCCAGTTTCATTCTTTTGCATGTGACTGTACAGTTTTTCCAACACCATGTATTGAAGAGACCATCCTTTCCCCATTATATATTCTTAGCTCCTTTGTCATAAAATTGACCATATATGCATGGGTTTATTTCTAGGGTTCTCTACTCTGTTCTATTAATTTATGTGTCTGTTTTTATGCCAATACTATACTGTGTTGATTACTATAGCTTTGTAATATAGTTTGTAATCAAGAAATGTGATGCTTTGTTGTTCTTTCTTGAGGCTGCTTTTTGGTTATTCTCTAGATTGCTTTGGCTATTCAAAATTTTCATATTGAGCCAGTCTTTTCCTCATCTCTTATGGTCTTCTGCAGTGGGTCTTGCCACTCTCCCATCAAGAAGGAAGGTCCAGTTTCCCCCTCTTCGAATCTGGGTGGGCCTTAGGGACTTGCTTGTAACCAATAGAATGAAGTGGAAGCGATGCTTGGTGACTTCCAAGGCTAAATTAAAAGAAGTCTTGCAGCTCCCCTGTAGGCCTCTTGAAACACTCACTCCCTGCCTCTCTCTCAGGACACTCCCTCTGAGAACCCAAATACCAGGCTGTGAGAAGCCAAACCACATGAAGAGGCCACATGGAGATGCTCTGGTTGACAGCCCCTACTAAGCCCAGCTTTCGAGTCATCCAAGCCCAGGTGCCAAACTGAATAAAGAAGACTCCAGGCAATCCCAGCACCCAACTGTTTCAGTCACTCCAAGAAGTTATAGTGTTTTTCCCAGATGAGGCCCTAGACATCACAGATAACTAGGAGACAAGTTGTCTGCACCTCCTGCAGACAGACTGTCTGTCTGCTGTGCAGAATCTGTGAGCATGTAAGATGGTTTTGCTTCCCACCAGTAGGCTTGGGACAGCAGGAGCATGACAGAAGTGACACTGTTCTTCTCATTTCTGTTATTTGGTTCATGATTTCAATCTGTTTCATTACTCGTAATGTTCATTTTGGTCACTTGTTTTAGGTAGTATCTACTCTATAATATTACTCCTTCCCTTTGTAATTAATAAGTATTTTGTGCAAAGGTATTTGTAAATATTTGTAAATGTTCCCATTCCTCATCAAACATTCAATTAACTTGTTTATTTAAATCAATATGGATGCATGGGTTTCTATTTTATTTAATAGGTTATACCCCATTACTACCATTATTTATTTTGATACCCAGACTGGCCTCGATTTGGCTGATGGGAGCCCCTTTTAAGTTGGCTTCCATGTCTTTTTGATATCTCCCCGTAACTCTTGAGCAGTTTTTAATTTTCTGGCACAAGATGTTCCAACTTTATCTTGCTTTTCCCTTCCCTAGCCTTGAATTTCATCCCAGAGAGTCCTGTAACTTTTAGAGGAAAATAATATCTATTGGGTTGTCAGAAAAGTCATGACACATTTTTGCAACGAAAAACATAGAAAAAAATACGTCATGACTTTTCCGACAATCCAATAGAAACCAAGATCTGACTCTGGGAAGGTTCATTGCTATTTGGTTGTACAAACACACATTTACATCTACATTTATTTCTGTATGTCTGTATATTGACAACCATGAAATTCATACCACGACCTCTAATTCAGAACTAACATCCCAGGGTTCATTTTTGCTTTCTCCCTTTTTTTATTTATTTGTCCTTTTTCTGACAGTGAGACACCTGGCTCCCATTATCTCTAATATATTTACTGATCTGATTAATCCCATTCTATATAATCAATTGCTCGTCACCAGCATGGCCCCATTTTTCATTTTGATGCCCTCCTCTCCACTTGGGACTCAGCAGCACAGAATTGGCCAGCCTCCTACACGGACACCCTCTCCACTCCACTTGGGCTGAGATCCCATGCCACTCCTACCCCATGAGGACACCTCCTCCCAGCCCTGTCTCCCAACACTGCTGATATGATGCAGTTTGCCAGTTTCTCGTAATGGGCTTGGACATAATTGTCATGGAGGGAAGCAAAGGAGAGAGAATGCGGAGAAGAGGAAGAGAAAGAGTAAGTGGAACTTACCTAACATTTTTTTTTTAGCTATGAAAATACATTTTTAAAAAAAATTTAAAGTATAATGCACAAAAGCAAACAAACATCTTTAAAACATCAAGTATCACCTCCATAGTGTATTCTCCATTAAAATGACCTCTTAAAGCAACATTTATCTTTGTTTACAAATACAGCAGCAGGTAATAAAACCTGGCATCTCACATTGCTTACTGTTCATAATACTAACAAATGAATATGTCTCAAATCACATTTTAGGCAGTTTAACTTAAAATGCATAGATAAGCATACATTAAATTTGTTATAAAAAAGTTAATTAAAATCACAATTTCAAGACTAATATAAAAAACTTAATAGACACATTAGAAGTCAAGTTCAGGTGTAAAAAAATGGATTTTTTTTGTCAAAAGTGTATTTATCACTGAAACTATTTAAGTGCACAAAGTTATGAGATATTTTCCTCTTACTTTTTTTCTGGATGAAGGCACTGTCACTGCCTGTTGCCCAAGAGTAGATACTGATTTGTTGCCAGTAAGTAAACTTGATGTGTCAACATTACATATTGCATCTAAAGGCAGAATTGGCAATTTATCCCAATGATTTACATATGTATTGGCCTAGATTTTTTTAATGTAGTTTCCATAAATAGTAGCTTTTAGAGCTATGTGACCTGTTTTGCTAAAAACAAAACAAATCAGGTAGAGCTCAAAAAGAGTTTACTAACTAAAAAACAAAAGTGTAATAAAACTCAAGAATAAAAATGAACACTGGCTGATGAACACAATACCTAACAGTTACTGACAATTTTTAAATGTATGAGGTCTGACAATTAAGTTCACGAACTCACCCTAGAAAAAGTGCTACATACCTCACTGTTAAAAATCCCTACAGTCACCTTCGAAGTACTCCCCTTGGGAAGCTATGCACCTAGTCCAACCTTCAAAGCAATTTTGGAACTCTTTTCTGGAATGGCCATCAGAGCTGTTGTCATATTACCCTTGATGTCCTGAATGTCACCAAAATGTCTCCCTTTCAATATTTCCTTTACCTTCGGGTAAAGAAAGAAGTCACTGGGGGCCAGATCAGGTGAGTAGGGAGGGTGTTCCAATACAGTTATTTGTTTATTGGCTGAAAACTCCCTCACAGACAGTGCCGTATGAGCTGGTGCATTGTCATGATGCAAGAACCATGAATTGTTAGTGAAAAGTTCAGGTAGTCTAACTTTTTCACACAGCCTTTTCAGCACTTCCAAATAGTAAACTTGGTTAACTGTCCAATTGGTACAAATTCAAAATGAATAATCGCTCTGATAGCAAAAAAGGTTAGCAACATCATTGCAACAAGTTTGCAAAATTAATTGTGAGACCTTTTATACTCCAAAATATAACCTCATGAGAACCATATTTATTTTCCTATATATAGACCAGTAATTGGTTTAAATTATGGGATTGGAATTTTTTTCAAAATGTGTTTATTTAGGGAAATAGTAGTTATAGAAAAATGAATTAATTTGCCAATGAAGTTGAAGATGGTAACAATAATTCACATCATCTTATATTTTAAGCATGTGGTTTCATAAATTAAACAAATTCTATCAAAGAGCAA
Organism: Hipposideros armiger; assembly: GCF_001890085.2. Lineage (NCBI taxonomy): Eukaryota > Metazoa > Chordata > Mammalia > Chiroptera > Hipposideridae > Hipposideros > Hipposideros armiger. The sequence goes on from NW_017731421.1 coordinate 3,020,794, forward strand.
GTCAATATAACTAATTAAAATAATTGCTTTAAGTTTCCATGAAATCAAATATCACATTTAAATGGTTTACATTTACGTTTGGGGAATCTGACCAGGTTTTCTATTGCTCACAGCAGAGGCTTGGGCAGTAGAATATTCAGATAGAGCATTTGCCATCGAAAGTCCATCAGACATTTTTCTAGCAAGAGCTTAACTCCTCTCACACTTGAGTGTATGCTGGGCTTCCAAAGAGTAGGGCATGAAGAGGGGAGGAAAAAAATGTTCATTTATGGTGCACAAACATGGCATAATCAATAAGTCATGTTGTTATCATGTACCCTTGAGATGATGTGATGAAAATGACACTCTGGGCATCTTCTAATAGCCCATAACCCCAGTCTATTCATGAGAAAAACACCAGACAAACCCCAGTGGAGGCATAGTCTACACAATACCAGTACTCCTGTAAATTGTCAAAGTCATCAAAAACCAGGAAAGTCTGAGAAACTGTCAGAACCTGGAAGCACCTAAGGAGACACAAGTAAGTGTAATGTGGTAGCTGCTTGGGTGGGATCCTGGAGCAGAAAAAACATTAGAAAAAAACTTAGTGAAATCCAAATAGAGTGTGGAGTTTAGCTAATAGCAATGAATCAATGTTGGTTCTTTCGTTTTGACAAATGTGCTACAATAATATATTAACAATATGGTAAACTGGGTGAGGCGTATACAAGAACGTTCTTTGCTACTTTGCAAACTTTTCTGTAAATCTAAAATTGTTCTAAAATTAAATGTTTATGGGGGGTGGTGGTGAAATTATGCAAATACTAGAAGAAAAAAAAAACCAAGGGTGAGTTTCTTTGTTGGGAGTGGGAGATTTCCTAACTACGCCTCAAAACCTAGAAGTAGTAGAGAAGAGATTGGTAAATCTTGCAAGACTTTTAAAAACTTGTGTATTAGTTGGCTAGGACTGCCAAATTCCGCTTAGTGGCTTAAACAACAGAAACTTACTTTCTCACAATTCTAGAGGCTAAAAGTCTGAGATCACCATGTCAGCAGGGCTGGTTTCTTCTGAGGCCTTGCTCTTGGTTTGTAGACGGCCTTCTGCTCTTGGGCTTCACGTGGTCTTGCCCCTGTGTCTGTAATAATTTCCTCTTCTTAAAAGGACATCAGTCACACTGAATTAGGGCCCATCGATCTGACCTCACTTTACCTTAATTATGTATGTCCAAATCCTGTCACATTCTGAGGTCCGGAAGTTAGGACGTCAACATAGGAATTGGGAGGTGGAGGGGGATAACTCAGCCCATAATAACTTGTTATGGCAAAACAAAAAAACACTATAAGTGAAAATACAAAGGGCAAACTGAAAATTTTTTACAACTTATATCACAAGGGTTCATATCCTTATTATATAAAGAATTTCTAAAAATAGAAAATATAAAAACCAAGAATCAGAAAAATGAACAAAAGATATTGAGTAGGTAGTTCGCAGAAAAAGAACTACAGTGGCATTGGAAAATATCTCACCCTGGCTCATAATCAAACCACAGTTTTCACCTATCAGATTGGCAAAAACCCAAGAGTTTGACAAATAGACTAGGTTACTAAACTCTGTTTCACTGGCATTTCCATACCTTGCTGATAGGAATGCAAAAATGGCACAAACCTCATGGAGAGGAATTTAGCAACATCTAGCAAAATTACATATGGAAATGCTCTTTGACCCAGAAATCCAACTTCTAGGAATTTATCCCAGGATTGGCAAAAATATGAAAAGATTTATGCACAAGATTGTACACTGTAGCACTATTTGTAGTAGAAAAAGACTGGAAACAAGGCAAACCTTCACCAGTAGGCGACTGGCTGAATAAACCTTGGTACATCCACAAAATAGAATCATAGGCACCTGTGCAAAGGAATGAGGAAGGTCTCTGCATACTACCATGGAGAAATTTCTAGAATATACCATTAAGTGAAAAAAGCAAGGTAGAGAAAAGTGTTCACTTTAATATGTGATTATTAAGAGAGGAGTAAGATTAAACATTTACTGAAAACTGCTAGAGTCCTGTAGAAAGGACTCAAGAGCCATATTGAAGAGGCTCCCACTGACCAAAGATGGGACAATTTGAGTGTCAATAAAGGTGAAAACTGCAGTGGAGTGAAACACACCAAATATCATTAAATCCATGAGTTTATGATGTTATCCAAATAAAAAGACTCAGAGTCATTTTTGGAGGCTGTTAGAGAGCCAACTAATTGTCTGAAAAGTAGCAAAGGGAAAGAATCAAGTTTTTGACCTGCCTTTGTTATGTAAACAGTAGCTCAGGACAATCAAATAGCTGATAAAAGAAAGCTTATCTTTATAGATGTATCCTGACTAATAAAAGAAAATTTTAAAAACTTAGAGTATCACCACTCTGCAAGCCATTAATAAAATAATGGATCTACCAACGATGATTATCAATGGCTACTAACATTGAAAAAAAAGACCAGCAAACATTAAATGAGTCCTGGTGGAAGTATATAGATATCTCCACCCGGGAAGGAGATTTTTTGCCACATAAACTATAACCTGATCAAACCTCCAGGCCTTACCAGAGATTCTCAAGAAAAGGACAGAGAAAGAAACGTGTTGAACAACAGCATAAGGATGCAATCAACAAATGCAGACTGTGAGAAGTTCTATAGCGAAAAATGACCCATTCCATCAATAAATAGATGGCAAGGGAAAAAAGGAACCGAAGGCAGAACCTATAGGTTAAAAGAGACTTAAAAGTCATATCAATCAAATGAAGTTATGGACCTTGTTTGCGTCTCATTTTATTAATTTATTTATTTTAAAATATTTTATTGGAGAATTGGGGAAGGGGAACAGCAAAACTATTGTCCTTCAATCTTAGTTGTGGAGGGTGCAGCTAGCTCAGCTTCAAGTCCAGTCGCCATCCGGCTGCCCATCGGCAGCTCCTGGCTGCTCAGCTCAAGGTGCCGTGTTCAATCTTAGTTGTGGGTGGGTGTAGCCCACCATCCCATGCGGGAGTCAAACGGCAATCTTGTTAGGAGCACGTGCTCTCACCAGCTGAGCGATCCTGCCACCTGTTGGCAGCTCAGTGGCAACTTGGGTGCAGCTCACTGGCCCGTGTGGGAATCGAACCAGCGACCCTGTTGCTCAGAGCTCGTGCTCTTAACCAACTGAGCCACTTGGCAAGCCCAGGGTCCCATTTTAAATAAACCACTGTTTAAAAAAATTATAAGACGCGCCGGCCGAGTGGCTCAGTTGGTTAAGAGCTCGCTCAAGAGTGTGAGCTCTGAGCAACAGCGGTTCGATTCCTGACCCGAGCTGAGCTGCCACTGGCAGGATGTCTCAGCTAAAAAAAAAAAAAAATTTATAAGACATTAAGGGAAATGTGAACACTGACTGGATATTTAATAATACTAAGGAATTATTAATTTTTTAGTTGTGATAGTGATATTGTGGCTATGTTTTAAAAAAGAGTCCTTAATCATTTCATAATATGTACATGTATCAAATCCTCACATCGTATACCTTAAACTTACACAATGTTATATGATATTTTTATCTCAATAAAGCTGTAAAAAGAGTCATTATTTAGTACCATGTGTAATATTTAGGAATTAAATAATATATATCATATCTGGGACTTGCCTAAAAGTAATCGGTGGGTGGGGAGCATAGATGTGGGTGTAGTTGATGCAGAACTGGCCATGGTTGATAATCGTTAAAGCTGGGTGATGTGTACATGAGGGAATTGTGTTTTCTATTCTCTCCACTTTTGTGTATGTTTGCAATTTTTATAACCGTTTTTTTTAATTTAAGAAGAACTTGAAGCCAACTTGAAGTGATTCTCACTGGCAAAGATAGAACATCAAAAAGATTATGTTCATAACCTCAAATATATGTTCATATATTTATTTAACCTGAGTTCAATAAAAATATCAACCTTTTTGTAGCATCTAGGCAAGTTGAATCTGAAGTTAATATGAAATAATAAACAAGCAAAAGTTTCCAAGAAAACTCTGAAAAAGAAAACAATGAGAGGAAACTAGTCCTATCAAATCGGAAACATGCTATGAAGTATTAATAATTAAAACAGTGTGCACTAATAGACAACAGGCCAATGGAATATAATGGAAAATCCAGAAGATCCAAATGTGTATGGGAATTTTCTGTATGATAAAGGGGTCATCCTCATTTGGCAGAGTACAAATGCTTTTTAAAATAAATAGTGTTGTGACAACTTTTTAAAATAAATAGTTTTCATTTTTGGGGAAAAAAGGATTCTTTCTTTACAAAGGTACTAAACAAAAACATGAGTATATTGTTTCATAGCCTTGAGTTTGGGAAGGTCTTTTTTACTATGACTCAAAATTAAAAAGATTGATTTAGCTATATAAAAATCTAAAACCTCTTCAAGTAAAAGAACCATAATCAAAGACAAATTGTAAACAGGGAAAAATATTTGTAGCCCATATTACAGATAGAAGGGGTTAATCTCTTTCCTAATCAGCTTGCTCTGTAAGAAGCTGCTAGAAATTAAGATGAAATGAAGCAACAACACAAAAGAAAAATGGGCAAAGTATAAGAACAGAGTTCCAAAAGAGAGAGAGAGAGAGAGAGAGAGAGAGAGAGAGAGAGAGAGAGAGAGAGAGAGAGAGAGAGAGAGAGAGAGAGAGAGAGAGAGAGA
>NW_017731421.1:3025550-3034259 GCF_001890085.2 Hipposideros armiger
AGAAAGAAAGAAAGAAAGAAAGAAAGAAAGAAAGGAAAGAAAGAAAGGCAGACAAATGCCTCTTCAATGTGGAAAGATGTTGACCTTCACTCATTCATACTGAGAGAATTGCAAATGTAAACTATACTGCGATACTCTCTCCTCTATCAGATTGGCAAAGATCCAGTTGTTCAGCAACACGTCTTGGAGAGGTTGGTGAAATATATACTGTTTTGCCCTGATGGGATGCCAAATGATAAACTCTTTCAGAGTGCAATTTGGCAATAGCAACACAATTATACACATTTATCCTTTGACTCAGCAATCCCACTTTGGGGAATATCCTAAATATCCACTTGCAAATGGATGAAATGATGAAATGATTTAAAAAACTGGTGCATCCACACAATGGAATACTACCATACCTGTTTAGAAAAACAAAACAGAAGAGCAAACTCCATGAACTCATTTGGAAAGATCTCCAAGGTATATTGTTGGGGCTTTTGATTGTTTTATTAGATTTAATGTTGACTTTAGACTTACACCGAGTTTGTCAGTTACATAGCATCTGGCTTTCTGTAGAATTCTTGACTATTCTAGTACAGTACATCAAATCTGTTGCTGAAAGGCAAATTGCATAAGGAAAGAAGAAAAAAATAAACCCACTGAATTACAGTTAAGGCAAAAAACAAGAAAAGCAACTAGACAGAAACCATAAAGCTCTAACAAGCTGATGTGAGGTGATAGCACCATCTGCTCACAGGAGTTTTTATATCATCCATGTAGTTGGGCTTTTTTGTTTTGTTTTGTTGTTAACAGCATGTACTGCTAGATGATATTCACAGAAGCATAAACTTAGTAAGATTTTCTGCATTTTTTTTTCTAGGCAAAACTGGATGTCACCAGTCATTGACTCAGAATTATATCTTTCTTGCTCATTCAATGTAAGTCCATAGATATTCTTCTCCAGTTCTCAAACATGATTGAGAGTCTTTGTTAGCTAATTGGTTGATTCATGTAAACATCTTTCTTAGGGGGTTTTGGCCTTTGACACAAGACAATCTTCTGGATGTTATTTTTATTTCATGGGGTGAGCTTTGAAGGTCAACTTCAAGTTAGAACTGCTTCCATTTATTAGTAAGTGTGGTCATTATTGATTTCTACATGTGACCTTTGCTTGCTGTTGTTCCATGACCTTTTTTTTGCTCTTGGACAATGTTTCTCAAACTCAACAGTCTAGGAAAATGAGGCAGGTGCTTGGCCCATGGGGCCACCACTGCCATCGCTCCACTTGAAAACAGGCAGCTCGTCTTCCTTCATGACAGGATTTGCCATATGGACCACTGCCAAGGCTCCTAAGGTATGTACACAACCATTCCCAGTTGAGGTCTTGCTGCTCCAGAGACTCCATATTTGAATGGGCTTGGGTTTCTGCACCTCCCATAGAACTGAAAACTCACAGCTTCATAGCGATTCCAGGACATACTGGTAAGTGAAAACCAAAATTTAGAAGGGTGAATACAACTTGCTAGCTTTTGCAAAATAAAGGAGTTGGAAACAAGAATATACACTTGTGTTTGCATAATGAAATGCTGGAATGATACACAAGAAACTCATAAGTGATGAGGTGGAAATGGATAGACAGGAGAAAAGGTGGAACAAGGCCTCAGTGTGTATCATTTTATATAACTCATTTCTGAACCATGTAAATGAATTGCCCATTTAAAAAAATTGAAAATTAAAATGTAACGTGTTTATTATATTGAATCTATATAGTAGTTAAAAGAATAAACTAGATTTATATGTATGAACAAGTAGAGACCTCAGAAGCAATGTGGACTGAAAAAAGAAACTTGCAGAAAGATACAAACAATGGGATATGATTTATGTAAAAAAAATTAAACATATCCAAACGTTCTCTATATTTCTACTTATGCGTTTATATGTAGTAAATAGATAAATTCATGCACTCAAAAGGTCACTCAAAATTCTGGATGTGGCTATCCCTGGGAAGGAAGGGAAGAAGTTGGAATTGGGGAAGAAAACAAAGGGAAAGTATCAGTAAATGTTAATTATTTTACAAAATGTTACTGAAGCAATTATTGAGGGATATGCTGAAAGCTTTCAAGCAGGATAATAGCATTATTTGAACAGTCATTGGGAAGACTGATTTTATAGCCACTATAGGATAGCTTAAGTGAGGAGAAACTGAAAGAAGAGAGACCATTTAGGAGACTAATATCAATAACATAGATGAGAAATAATGCAGGACTACACTAGAATGAAAGCAATGAAGTTGGGAAGGAGAGAAGGGCTATATAGCTATGGTAGGCATAATTACGGCTTCCATAGAAGTCCACATCCCAACCCCCAGAAACCGAATATGTCCATGACAAGGGGAACTTGTTCGCAGATGGAGTTAAGGTGCCAGTCAGCTGACCTTAAAAATCAGTGGGTGGGCCCAGTGTAATCACAAGGATCCTTAAATGGGGAAGAGGGAGGCAGGAGGGACTCAGCAGATGATTGCTGGCTTTTAGATGGAAGGGAGTCAAGAGCCAAGGAAAGCTACCTACCACCTTGAGGAGCTGGAAAAGGTAAGAAAAATGCTGCCCTGGAGCCTGCACAAGGAATGCAGTTCTTCTGACACCTTGATTTTAACTCACTGAGACCACTTTTAGACTTCTGACCTCCAGAGCTGTAAAATAATAAATCCGTGCTATTTTAGGCAACTAAGCTTGTGGCGATTTATTATATCAGTTTTGGGAAACTAATTCATGACGAAGGCATTTTAGCGTCAGAAGTAATGGCTCTAGGGGTCTCATTGGATGTCAGGTGTATATCCAGGAGGGAAATACAATGTGCGTCTGGGTGTAGGGAAAGAGACCACAACTAGGAAGAGATAGCGGAAGCTCCGGAAGCCAAGGAAACAAGTGTAAAAACAGATAAGGTGAAGAAAGAACCACAGGGCACACCTACATTTGGGGGAGGGGCGACGAGAGGAGAAAGGCGGTCCATCAACATCCGGAGAGATGGAGAGGTGAGAGAGGTGTCAGGTAGTCAGAACCGTGTGCCACGTCAGACACCAAGGAAAGACAGAGTTTGGAGAGTGTGAAAGAAGGAAGCAGGTAATAATTTTAAATGCTACAGAAATACCAAAAAACGACACAGTTGTCAGCTCGCCTTGCACATTGGCAGCTTGTAACCTACCCCGCCCCCCAGAGTCAGGCACTACCCCAGACCATTTCAAGCAGAATCTCTGAGGCTGAGGACCAAGGCTCAGATGATTTTAATGTGCAGTTAGGACTGAGAACTGGTGGTGCAATCGGAGAGTGGGCCCTTTCCTGCCACCCAGGAACTGACACTAGGACCTCAAACGAAAACTGTAGACTCTGGCTCTCCCCCAAGGGAGGCGCCAACCGTTGGGGCCAGACGACACCCATTAGTGGTGGGAGTGGAAATGCAGCGTTTGTGGGGAGAAGCTTTCCTCTACCTGAAGTCGGGGGGGAGGGTCCCAAAAGAATCACGTGTAAATATCGGGGTGCCTGCAATAAGAGAAGAATATCATCTTATTCCCACTGTTGCATCTGTTTAGGGAAGGGCTTACCAATCCGTCCCAGTGGGAAGAGAGTGGAGCGGGCAGGCTTTCCCTCTGTGTAGCCAGGAATTGCTTGGAACGTTGGTTATAAGGGGCAGGGAGAAGAGATTCATGAATTGACCACATCTTCCTAAGCATCACCTCCTCAAGGAAGCCTTCTGTGGTCCCCCAGTGTACACTAGCCCCTTGTCACCTGTTCTCCTAGAGCTGCTTTCTTTTGGAGTATTTACCTCACTGTGATTATTGGTCCATTTCTTCTTCTAGAGCAGCGGTTCTCAACCTGTGGGTCGCAACCCCTTTGGGGGTCGAATGACCCTTTCACAGGGGTCGCCTAAGACCATTGGAAAACAAAAAGATATTTACATTATGATTCATAACAGTAGCAAAATGACAGTTATAGAGTAGCAACGAAGATAATGTTATGGTTGGGAGTCACCACAACATAAGGAACTGTATTAAGGGGTCGCGGCATTAGGAAGGTTGAGAACCGCTGTTCTAGACTGTTAGCATCACAAGGGTGGTGACCGTGCAGCTTCTTGCTTTTGTTTTCTAATCTCATTCATTGTATCTTTACCTGGCCCAAAGTAAGCATTTGCTAAATTTAATTGGATAAGAGAATGAACTTAAAAAGAAAAGGAGACCTTTTCTTTTGACAAAAAAAAATTATTTACAAATATATGAACAGCCTAAGCATTAAAAAACTGGAGATGTGCTCAAACTGGCAACATTGATTTCATTGTAGTCATAGGCTTTCAAGCTATTTTTTCTTCGTAATTTATAAAATTTCTACAAGATGTTAAGTACTTTCCTAATCGGAAACAAGGAAATCAACCCTACACCTGCTGGGGGTGTGCGTTAACGGTAACGTTTGGGCCCTGGGCTCAGAAGGACTGGACTTGAGTTTTGCCTCTGCTGCTTCCCACCTGTGTGACCTGGGGAAGTCATTACCTCATTGATTATCTATTGCCTCGTGTGTAAAGTGGGGACAATCAAAGAGGCACAGCATAAGGTGACTTGTGAGGATTTAAGGGGAGAATACACGTAGCACCCAGGACTGCATCACTGCGTGGACCATTATTAATACTATGGGAAGGGGAGAAATACCTCTTTCCCTTGGCACCGTAATGAGTTTCTACTGTAAATATCTGTGTAAATTGATGAGGTTGTAGTTAATATTTCAATGCTCCAGTTGAGCTTTGCTTAAATTTAAAATAATATAATGAGTCACCAACAGGTGGCAGCATATCACGGTTTCTTCACAACAGTGGGCCTGCCATAGTGGCTTTGCTCCACAACTTGAATCTGTTTTCAAAGGAAGAGACTTCCGAGTTGATCTAATTCAATTTACATATATGGAAACCTGGAGATGAAGTAAAAACAAAGATCTCAACCTATTTGCCAGGAAAGGGCAGGACTGGGGAAAGAGGTGGGAGAACAATTTCTGTGTGTACTTCACACTGAATTGGGGTTATTTCCACAGTATCCCCTCCAGTTAGTCAGGTAAACTTGGAATTATGTGGCAGAAAACATTTTCTAGTTCTCAAATGGAAATGTCCATTTGGGTAGTAAAGAATGTATTTCTTAGTCATGCAAAGCAAATGGTTGATGGACCTCAAAATATTAAGATTTCTCTACCTTGCCTCCTTTTTTAGTATTTTCCAGTTGACAGAGGTATTGCCTTTGTTATATCTCTGGGTCCTCACAGTCAGGGGCAGTGTTATCATTTCTATTGTACAGACTAGGAAAGGAGGCTCAGAGAAGAAAATGCGCCAATAAGTGGGGAACATGAATTTAAATCCAGGTTATTTGTTCATTGCTCTGTTCATTAATTGAAAACAAGCATTTATTAAGTTCCCAGGATGCACTGGTCTATACTAGCTGCTGGAGATGCATAGGCTAATGAGGAATACACCTCCAAAAGGCCTTGGTGTCTATCCTTATAGGGCTACAGTGTTAAACTGCATGACAGCAAATTCCTGCCTCCGTCCACCACACAAACATCTGCATAGAGCCCTGCACACATAGTAGATACCTGACAAATACCTATTACACTGAGTAGCCTCAGCACATCCGCAAAAGTCCTTGTGGCCACTGAGTTGCAATGAGTATTTTTACGGTTAGATGAATATCAGAGGCTCAGAATTATCTTATAAATATCTAAGGACCTGTTTCTATATGTATACTCTCTTCTGCTCCAGAAAGCGTTTAGGGGCTGCAGGATGTGCACATGTTCAATGAAGTCTTTGTGTTTTGTATAACAGCCTCCAGACTGCTTTCAGAATGTCTCGGAAAGGCTAGATCCGCGCGGGCCCACTTGGACTGCTAGATGGCAGTAGCAGCACACGCTGTTTTGAGGCTTTGGCCAAGCTCACAGTTGGAGGGAAAGGGACCTTCAGGAATAGCTGGTCCACTCCTTCCCGTTTCACAGATAGGAAAGCTGAGGTCCCCAAAGGGAAAAACATCGGCCAAGGCTATGTAGCTTAGCTCTCCAAACAATCCCAATAGACTGAATTGGAGGATACAGGTCGCTGGCTTCTGTGATTTAATAATTGTAGGAAATTTTCCTTGTGGATTCACTGAAAAACTATTTTAAATGTTTGGTGTAAAAGTGGAGTTTTTTTGTTGTTTGTATGTTTTTAAAGCAGCAGGACAAAAGAATGGGAATGATGGTTAGAATAAATCTGCCTCCTACCCTGACCCTTTACCCCCTCCCACCCCACCCCCATGTCCTCCCCAGAACCTCCACTGCTACCAAGTTCTTCAGTAACTATCCAGAGATATGGTTAATGAAACACACACACAGCTGTGGCGCATTTATAATGTCCAGCCTCATCCGTGTGTGAGTGTGTGTGTGATCAGATGGATGTAATGTGTGCATGGAGTATAAAATGAGATGAACAGATAGGAAAGCTGTGGACCTCAGGAAAAATGGCTCCGTCACCCTCCCAACCTCCCCTGGGGGGGGGGCGGGAATAAAAAAGTCCATGAAGTAGTTTCCAAACTCTGGAGTGGCTTTATTTTTACCACTTCTCTATTGATTTAACAGATTAAAACCACCAGCGGGCCCCTACAGTGTCAATCTCGGTAAATCCTGCCTTCTGAAGCTCTCCCCGCTGTAATTAAATTACTGTAAATACAATTAGAAGGCCCCTCTAGGTGGTCTGCGTGACACCAGCCCCCAAGGAATTGTCTTAAGATATCTGAACCAAAAGTAAAGAGCCAAGTGGCGGAATCCTCTTAATCTTTGGGGGCCAACCCTTTGAGGATTTGTGGCTATGAAATAACAGGCAGTCGGTTTTAGCGCTTTCAGGAGATATTTTCCTCAACCATCGCTGGCCTTCGGGTCCGTGTGGGGGCTGCAGCCTCTGTTGCTGGCATCTTGCTTCTCCTTCACCTCCCCCCCATGCCCAGCCTCCACTAGGGATGTGCGAATTCTGCTTCCCATCCAGAGGAGACTCTGGGTACTTAGTACTTTGCATCCAGCACCTTTTGCATAGTGTCGGGAGCTGTCGCTATGTGGTCCACGTGTGTTGCTCAACAAGCTTAAACTTTGCATAGCCCGTGCTAAACTAATTTGCGTCAATTTGTCTACATCATGCCAACAATCGTTCTGAGAGTCTTGAATAGAACATACAAGGCTACTGATAAAGGCCCTCGGAGCAGATGCCGCCAGCCATTCTGCAGGGCCTCGCTGTCGCTAGTTCTTCACCATGGTTTCTTCATATCCTAGTGACAATGTTAGTTTTTCCACCCTGGGGTTAAAACTTTTTTTTTTTTTAAACAATGAACAGCCCTATACAACTGGCACTCCAACTGACTTTTTTTTTTTTTTTAAGAAAAGACATGGCTGTGGCTGAATTCTAGCCCCAGTGTTTCCTTAACCATTTTTTTTTTGCAAGTTACAGAGAAAGCAAGTAGAATTAAGTTTTTAAGAAAGAATTTGTGCAACTGTGACCAGGTGCTTTTTCTACTTATCTGTCATTGTGTTGGACTCAAATTTTAAGCTTAAAAACTGATAAATTTTTATGGAAAGATGTTTTTGGTAAATTAGAATATAACATTTAGGACTGAAAACGGTAGAAGCAATACAAGACAACCAAAGTAATTTGTGCTACATGAACTGTACAAAATAATCTCACATTTAGAAGAAACTGGAAGTTTATTCAAAGCCAGATCTGGAAATATTATACAATAAAACTTGGATTGCGAGTAACTTGGTTTGTGAGTGTTCCGCAAAACAAGCAAACATTTCTAATACATTTTAACTTGGTAAACGAGCAATGTCTTGCAATACGAGTAGTTTGTTTCCAGAACGAATTATGCTCCCAAACCAAGGTATTACTGTATATTGATTCGATCAGTTTGGGGGACACACCAGAGACCCTAGGGAGGGCTAATTGAATCTTCCAGGCAATCCACTCAGTCCATGGTTTAGTCACCTGTTTCTCGGTTTTGTCATTCTGTAATGCTTCTCCCCACATTAAACCGTTAATGATCTACAGACTACCCTCCGAAAGCTGATAAATGTCCAAATGTTTGCAGTTAGGTATGGTGTCACTATGTTGAGGTAGGAAGAACTCATAAGGATTTATTCAACAAGAGCTTACAGAGGGCCTACTATGTGCCAGGCACCCTTCCAGGTACTCAGGATATGGCAGTAACACAGTCCTTGCTGTTGAAGCTCCTAGAAAACAGACACCGAATAAGAGACCAACAAACACATACCATAACAGGCAATGGGAATGCCGGGTGGTGGGAGGTGCTAAGAAGAAAAATTAAGAGGAGAAAGTAGTCAGAGAGCTACTTTAGATACCAAGAAAGGAGAGACGTCACCAAGGAGATTACATCTGAACAGAAACTCAGCGGAGGTAGGGAACTAGCCTTGAGGATGTCAGTGGTCCAGGCAGAGGCAACAGTGGGAGCTAAAGTTCTGAGGTAGGCATGGCTTTGCACGTTCATGGCCAGTGCAGCTACAGAACAGGGACCTGCAGGGTGGGAGGGGTGGGTGGGGGGATGGGTGTGTGTGTGTGTGTGTGTGTGTGTGTGTGTGTGTGTGTGTTATTTCACTTGCTAATTTGTAAATTCCCTATAGATAAGATTCAACAGGAATGCAAATGCTGTATTGTCATGGGTAT
>NW_017731421.1:3034275-3108757 GCF_001890085.2 Hipposideros armiger
CAGTGGGAGCTAAAGTTCTGAGGTAGGCATGGCTTTGCACGTTCATGGCCAGTGCAGCTACAGAACAGGGACCTGCAGGGTGGGAGGGGTGGGTGTGTGTGTGTGTGTGGGTGTGTGTGTGTGTGTGTGTGTGTGTGTGTGTGTGTGTGACAAGAAGGTAGGAGAGGAAGTCCCTAGAGATGAGAATAAACAGGAATGCAAATGCTGTATTGTCATGGGTATCTCCACTATTCAGTGTCACAATTAACTAGAGATCCACAGATTGGTTCCCCCACCTCTCAAGCGATCCTTGCAGAGAACCCTAGAGAAAGGTGGGCTGGCTGATAGGGCAGTGGGAGGATTTGGCACATGATCAGCTGCTCAAAATCCTTAGTAATTGTTACTGACTGAATGTAATCTTAACCCCCATGGTGATATAGGATGTGGGGCCTTTGGAAGGTAATTAGGTTGTGAAGATAGAGCCCTCTTGAATGGATATAAGGGCCCTTATTAAAAGGAACCCCAAGCTGCTCTCTTGCTGTCTCCACCATGTGAGGACAAAATGAGAAAGCAGTCATCTGCAACCCAGAAGAGAGCCCTCACCAGAACCCCACCATTATGGCACCCTGATCTCAGGCGCCTAGCCTCCAGAACTGGGAGACATTTCTGTCACTTATCAGCCACCCAGTCTATGGTATCCTGTTATAGCAGCCTGAACGGACTAAGACAGTAATGTTTAAAATCTGCAAATTAGGGCCGGCCGAGTGGTGCGTTGGTTAGGAGTTGGCTTGGGACGCCAGCTCTGAGCAGCAGGGCCCCGGTTCGGATCCCACATGAGGGCCAGTGACACTGCCCTTTATAGCTAAGATGGTGAACAACAGCTCAACCTGGAGCTGGGCTGCCATGAGTCACCGGTGACAGTTGTAGGCTGCAACGGGGCTGGCTGGCAGCTGGCGTGAGCTTTCTTGAGCCGCCGTGAGCAGCTGTCCAATGGCCGGCAAGCAACTTCCTCACCCAGGAAGAGCGCAATGATAATACCAACATGGGCCAGTGAAGCGACGTCCTCCATAACTAGACTGAAGAACAAAAGGACAGCAACTTGTCTGTTCCCTTTCCCCGATTCCCCAACGCTGTTCCCCTCTTCCTATTCCCCCCCCCCAAAAAAATCTGCAAATTAGAGCAATAATGAGATATAACTTTTCTACCAGTGATCTGGCAAAAATTAGAAAGCTGAGTAATGTCAAGTGTCGGCAGAGACAGAGAGTGGAACCCTCATGTACAGCTGGTGTGATGGTAGGCAGCTGCAGCCATTCTAAAAAACAATCTGGAATTACTTAGGCAAATTAAACATCTGAAATATCCTATGACCTAGCAGTCCTGTTCCTAGGACTCCTACATTCCATGGAAACTCTATTGTGGAAAAGAAGACCACAGCCTAGGAATTTAAAAACAAGACTTTCTAAGAACTGCTTTGCAGAAAGAAAGGAAGTATTCACCAACCAGGGCCTAGGGGACACCATATCCTGGTTCCATGTCACATCAACACTATATGTGTTCTTTTGACCGTAAGTGCAGCCTGTAGTCCCTCCAGGAATTGCCAGTGCAGATGCCATACATACAGGAGGGCTGGGCCCCTTACCCGCCAACAGCAAGTCTGACCACCATTCCTCCCTCCCTGAGTCCCTCAGGGGTCACGCCACCTCCCCATCGTGTGCAGGGAGAGCCAAAGCAAGGGTACAAGTGGAGGCCCACATAGCATGTCCAAATATTTAAAATTTATAAATCAAACAGTTAAATATATTCTATTTGACAAATATACCTTCACAACTTAGAAAGCCTCATTCGAAGTTAGAATTTTGGGATTCCCCAGAGCATAGAGGAGCCAGCTCCCAGCCTGAACCTGTTCCTCTATTCTTCCTACTCTGGACTCCAGTCGGCTCCAGGAAGAGACTTATCTGCACACATGTGGACCCCCGACCTGCATGTCCAAGCTCCAGCCATACTCCCACCACCCAATTAGCAGCTGCTGTAGAGCCTTCCCTCAGCCCTGGCAGCACAGTTTGGTTTTAGAAAGACCTACGAAAGAGGCCTGCACAGGCCCAATAGGTGAACTTGGGACATTCGAGGTGCAGAGTACTCAGCTGAGCATGTCTTCTTGACCTTGTGGACTCTTTGTCCCATGAGGGGTGACATAGCCAGAAAAACAAAGGCCAGGGTGGAGCCCCGTAAGGTGAGGGACCCAGGGCAGAGGCCCCTCCTGCCTGGGTACACAGTGGTTCTTTTAGAAAGGTAAGTGGGACCAGGTTGTGACAGGGCTTAGGACACCATGTTATAGAACATAGACTTTATTTCTTGAGCAGCAGGGAACCATGGAGGGTTTCAAGCAGAGCTTTATGGTAATAAAACTGCACATGATGAGACAGAAGTCCAACTGCCCCAAATAGTAAAACATATCACTTTCTAGCTATGGAGCCATGGGTGATTCTATTTAACCTCTCTGGGCCTCAGTTTCCCCATCTGTAAAACAGATCGATTGGGCAAGATTAACAATCTCAAAATTCCCCTCTGTCAGGACAACAGTTTTTCTTGTCTGTAAAATAAGTGGGTTGAACCAGATTAGGGGTTCTCAACATGGACTCCACTAAAGGGTCTTGCCTCCCACCCTGCACCCCCACCCCAGATCATCTAAGTCAAGGTCTCATTTTTTCAAGTTCCTCCAGGTGATTCTAACTGCAGCCAGGGTTGAGAACCCCTGGTCCTGATGATACTCTCCAAGGTCCCTCTCCCACCTCCACCCGAATCTTTCCATCTGTAAAAAGAGCACTTTGGGCAATGTCACCAGTCTTCCAGCTCCTCTTAATTCTCGTACTCCAGACTCAGTGATTCAAACAAGCAGGGCTTTGTCAGAGAAGGAACCAGGCTCCGAGGAAGGCCTTGATCATGGGGTCACCTGCATTTATGTGAAGTGCGGCCAGGAGCTGAGGTTTGAGGCCTGGGCAGACAGATGCTGCTCATGAGAACCAGGCCCCCGGATGGAGCAGCCAAGGTTGGAACTTGGCACAGAGGAGGCCACTTCTCAACCAGGGTGAATGTTCTGACGTTTCCTGGCACCTCCTCGGCCCTGCCAGGCACCTGCGGGCCGGGGCTCCTTGGCAGGTGAGGGGGAATGAGGAGAATAGGGCTTTTCTCGAGCTGTTCCCCAGAACAACATCTCTTGACATCTGGGGAGACAAGGGGTGGAAAAGACAAGCCACTGCGTGTTCCCCTTGGCCTGTGAAAGCCTGGCAGTGGGGAGGCAGGAAAGGGAGTTTGTGTTCAAGTGCCACTTTCCAGCTCTACGTCCGGAGCTTAGCATGTTCCCGGCACTGTGAATGAGACCAGCTGACGCTTTGTATCAAATGTAAAGTGGCCTCTTTTCACATGGCTGGCACTGGAGGCTGATGACCACTCGGGTAGAATCCAGAGCTCTCCAGGAGCTTGGCAGGGCCAAGCGTGGGCCCTGAATTGCGGCTCAGTGGGGCAGCGGGGACAATGCCGCCTCCTCTGAGAAGTTGTCACTGTAGAGCAGGATTCTCCAGCATGGAAAGGATGAAGGGAAGATCTTCTGTTAGGGACCAAAGAGCTGCCTCCGCCACCTTCCACCCTCTCCTGGATCCCAGGTCTCAAGTGCAAGCACCACAGGTTTCACCTAAGATTCTGGGACGCGAGGTCTTGGCTCTGGAGATGGGATAGCAAAATATCGGCATGCCCAGGACAGTCCCAAGGTTTCCATGCACAGCAGGAGAGAGCACTGAAGTGAAGATTGTCCTTGAAAATCTGAGGTTCAAATGAAAGTAATACTGACAACTTTTTTTGATGAATGAAGCAGAAAATTTATTTCCGAGCTCTTCAAAGATTGATAATACAAACAAAAAGTATCCTTCGAAAATTGTCCCAAATGAAATCAAAGGCATATCATCCAAGTAAAACATTTGTGACAGTAAGAATTCTTTTAGGCTACCATATTTTCACATTATTTTGCTTTTAACCATTTGCGATATCCTGTAGGTCAGATTTTAAACATTTTTTAAAGGCATGAAGTAATGTGGTATTTTTTTATACAATAACAAGTATAAAGTAGAGGAACTTAAGAAGATAAAGATCAAATCTGTTTCATATACCAGATGGGGCAATCTAATACAACATGAATCTTTCTAAACAAGTTTGTTAAGAAACAGCTAATGTTAAAAAGAAAATAACCTTGTCATTTAGAAAAGCCAAGACATCTGATTAGTCAAGCCTATTCTTCCTCCAGTTCAGTACCTGTTTGTCTTTATTTGAATATTGTAAATTCACGAGAAAAGAACAAATTTTGTTATAGTATAAAAGTCTTAACAAATTATCAATATTCAATTTATTGGAAAAACAATATTTTCTTGCTAAAATGTAGACATCAAATAAATAAAACCTACATGATATTCTAGGTATAGAAACACTAGCACTTCACTTATGAAAGAGATGTATTTTGATATATTTGGTGATAAGGTTTTTGTTTATCTTAAAGCATTTCACCAAAAGAACCAGGTCATTATTATTTAAAAGTTTACTCCTTCACCCAGTTTCCTTATTTGAACTGACTCATCAATTTCTGTAGAATTTTGGCTATAGTATCAGGCCACAGGAAAGGTCTGAAATATGTAGAAGTCATTTGGCTAGAAAAAGTGTTTTCTGGAGTCGTGGAGGCATTCATTCATCACTGTGCTTGAAAATATTCCTTAGCAAACTTCCCCACTGTGCTCAGAGCAAGGCCCAAGACTTGGGCTCCCAGAAGGGGTTGCTTCGGGCTGAAACTCGGACCGGAGGGCACCCCTGCAGGTGTTCTGCATGCAGTCCTGTGCAGCATTGTGGCTGCCCGAGACCTTGACCTTTTCCATGGCAGTTTGAGCTGCTCCAACAGGTAGATGCTGGGCTCCCATGGTGGGTGAATAGGGCTGAGCTAAGCCTTGAGGCCTTCACCCCTTATTTATACCTTTTCTGTGCTGGTTTGTTTTCTAAGATCCTTAAAAAACCACTTCATGGGTGATGTAGATGCCTGACCACTGCACTGTATACCTGAAGCTGAATAATATTGAATGTCAACTATAATTTTATATATATATATATATATATATATATATTATCACAGGATATGGAGTACAGCATAGAGAATAGAGTCAATAGAATTGTAATAGATATATACGATGTCAGAGGGGCACTAGATGGGGATAGAGGGTTATCACTTTGTGAGGGGTGAAATGCCTAACTTTTACATTGTTTTGTACACCTGAAATTAATAATTTAAAAGGAAAAAAAAGGAAATAAGGCAGGGAAGAAAGTCAATAAAAGGTGCATATTTAAGCAAAAACGAAACAAAAACAAACAAACAAAAAAACCAACCTGTGATGGTGTTATGGGCTGAATTCTCCTTTTTCCCCAATTTTTATGTTCAAGTACTAACCCCCAATACCTCAGGATGTGACTGTATTTGGAGGTAGAGCCTTTCAAGAGGTAATTAAGATAAAACAAGGTCATCAGGAGTGGGTCCTAATCCAGTATGACTGGTGTCCTTATAAGAAGATGATAGTAGGGCATAGACAACACAGGTGAAGACACAGGGAGAAGAGTGCAATCTCCAAACCAAGGAGAGAGACCTCAGAATAAATCAGCTGTGCCGACACCTTGATCGTGGACTTCCAGCCTCAGAACAGTGAGAAAATACATTTCTGTTGCTTGAGCCACCCAGTGTGTGGTATTTGTCATGGCGTCCCTAGGAAACTAATACAGATGGAGATATTATTATTCCCATTTTACAGCTGAGGAAGCACGGAGACTCAGGAAAGTGAAGCTGCTTGCTCAAGTCTGTTCGGTATTAGAGCAGATTCAAGCTCGGCTCTAACACCAAAACCCCAGCTTCTCCCGCCAGGCTCTGCTTCCTGTAAACCCAGGAAGCAGCTGCGAGAACGAGTGGTATGTACACTGCAGAAGTTGTTACTAAAGAAAGACAAAGGTGGGAGAACTTGTTTGTGCTCCTCAACTTGGCCGGATGTGGAGACATTGTTGATGTCTGAAAACAAGGTCAATGTATGGATGGGAAGAGTATGGGGGCATCTCATGGCCTCCAAGGGCAGGAAATGCAATCAAGCCTCAGAAAGGACCGGAACTAGAAACCAAGTTAGCCCCTCTCCTACCCTGCATTTGATAGATGCTCAGCGCGTCTATGGGGTGATTCTCCAATTCTTTGTTGACTGAGGACTTTGTGACATTTCCCATGTATAGAGACACCTGGTCTTACAGTACCCATCAAGTGTAGTTCTGGGCTGGCCGAGTGGCGCATTGGTTAAGAGCTGGCTTGGGATGCCAGAGGGCCCCGGTTCGGATCCCACATATGAGGGCCAGTGACACTGCCCCCTCTACAGCTAAGATGCTGCAAAAAAGCTCAACCTGGAGCTGGGCTGCCATGAGTCGCCGGCGACGGCATAGGCTGCAGCCCCTGTGGCAGTGAGTTGCCATGGGCTACCGTGTATAGCCAGCAGCCAGTGTGAGTGGCCAGCGTGAGCGGCCAGCAGCCGCAGTGAGCGGCCGTCCAGAAGCCGGCGACTGATCTGCCTCGCCAGAGAAGAGCGCAATGATGGTGCCAACNGCAGTGAGCGGCCGTCCAGAAGCCGGCGACTGATCTGCCTCGCCAGAGAAGAGCGCAATGATGGTGCCAACTTGGGCCAGTGAAGCAACGTCCTCTACAACTAGACTGAAGAACAAAGTGACAGCAACCTGTCTGTTCCCCTTCCCCCAATTCCCCAATAAAAATCTTTAAAAAAGAAAGAAAGAAAGAAAGAAAGAAAGTGTAGTTCTAAAACATAGCTGGCTTGAGAAGCGCGTGGCTTTCGGAGCAGGACAGGCTTAGGTCTGCAGGCAGCCTGCTCCCCAGCTAAGTCATCTTGGGAAAGCTTTGCTGCTCTGAGCCTCAGTGTTCGCCACTGGAAAATAAGGATAATAAAGCCCGTTTGACATGTGTCCAAGTGCCTGGCACTTGGTGTCAAATGTTCTTAGCTCCCCTCCCCTTTTCTTCCTGAGATGGAGGTGACATCTGCTACAGAGCCCTTGTATGGTTATCACACCAGAGCTTTCAATGTGTGACACTGCAGGGGTGCCCCACAGGCTGTAACTAGGGGATTCCAACTGTCACTTGAGAGTGGCAATGTGAACTACTTGTCTCTGGGTATGAACACTTCCTGGGGGTAGGCATCTACACCAGGATGGCTTTCTTCCCCTGCTTCAAGCCCCACAGGCTCTGGCTAGGCTTCTGGTAGAATTAAGAAGTAAAAAGTCCATTGTACAATTTTTACAGATGGGGGAAAAAGGGAAGGGGTGGTTTTGTATATTACTCTCATGAGTCAAATCAGGAAGTAATATAAACCACACGTGACTTGTATCTTAAAATTCTTTTCCAGTGGCTTTCTTACCTAGCATTTCGTGATGCCCAGGAGTGTCCCCACCTGAGGGTTAGGCAGGCGTTGGTGTTTTCGATCCCCCTGAGGAAGAAATGGGTGCATAGAGTTAACGGGAGCGCCCAAGGACAGAGCCAGTTAACGGCAATGCAGAGAGAGCATACAGATGTCCTAAACATGGGTCCAGTTTCCTGAGTCTAATCCTGCCTTCCCCTGCCCACACTCCCTCCATGAGTGGGTCAGCCTGGGCTCGCCAGACAGCTGCCTGTCACTTAACCCTCAGGAAGAGCCTGGCGCTGGGCAGGGAGCTGAGTTAGAGCTTGCTGCCCTGTGGGCACCACAGGGGCCGTCCGGAGTGTAAGGGTTCGGTCCTACCACCAAGGACTCTGATTCCTGCTTCACCTGACAAGTACCTCAATGGGGTCCAAGTATCTTAATGACCCGAACTGGAAGGCTCTGGAAAACAGATGAGGGAGGGAGAGAGGATGGGAACAGCAAGCCTTTGTACACACACTGTGGAGGGTGTAAATCGATACCTCCACTTTGGAAAACCATTTGTGATTTTCTGCTCTGTTGGAAATATCCATATCCTATGGTTCAGCATTTCCACTCACAGCTGTGGAGCCTACAAAACTGAGCCCCAAGCCATCAGGACACACGTACCAGGACGTTCACAGGAACATTTTTTGTAATAGCCCCAATCTGAAAACAACCCAACGGTCCACCAACTGTGGAGGGAGTAAGTAAATTGTGGTAGTCATGGAATGGAATACCACACAGAAATGGAAGTGAACACATCACCGATATATTCAGCAACACGGAAAAAATCTCATAAACAACGTTAAAGGAAAGAAGCCAGACCCCAAAGAATTCCAAATGGTAGGCTTTCGTTTGTATAAAGTTCAAAAATAAGCAAAAGGAAATCACTCTGTTTAGGGATGCACAGTGGGATGGTAACATTGTAAGAAAAGTATGGCATGATTATGGTAAATGACAATGATTGTGCTTGGATAGGTGGGAGGAAAGGGGATGGCTGACAACGGAAGGGAAGTATGACAGAGCTTGCTTGAGAGCTGGCAATGTTCTCTTGGCCTTGGAGTTCCACAGGCATGCCCGTGATGATGCCTCATTAGGCTGTACCTTTGTGTTTCATGACTCTCTGCACGTGTGTTATCCCCCCTCTCCCAGCACACACAGAGTCTCATATATGACTATTCCCGGGACTAGAATTTGAACCTGGCTCTCCCTGACCCTTACACCACGCTGGCCCTCAACCATGGTCCCTCCATTCAGCCTTCTTTACCTAAATTTCCTCAGCCTCTAGGCTAGGGGTTTTTATGGGGTCCACAGATCTACTTCAGGAGTCTGCAACACCCCTGATGCTGTTTGTCCCATTGTGTGCTCATGTGCCTTTTTTCTGGGGAGCGGTTCCAATGTCCTCTTAGGAGTCCTAGAGTGGTCTGTGGCCCAGAAGAGTTAAGAACCATTGCTGGAACCCGCCCCCTACTGGCTTAAACAAACAAATGGATAGACGCACACCAGGCCTTGAACAAGGTCCTGGAAAGTCCGGGGCTGCAGGAACTGCCTGTGACACTCCAGTCACATGCTCTTTGTCCCCATGACATGTCTGCTCTTCATCTCTGTCTGTGCCACCTCGGCTGGGGCCAGGGCTGTCACCAAGAAGGCTCTGAGTGTGGGTGGGGTGGCAGCAGCTCACAGGGAAGCAGGCAGGCACCCCGGAATGTGTCTGCTATAGCCATGAATGGAAGGAACGCTAAATCCAGAAAGCCTGGGATTTGAGAAGATTGCCCTCTGAGCTGAGGCTTCCTAATCCACTCCCAGGCCTCTTTCTCAGCTCACTCCAGTTTAGTAAAAATTCAAATGAGGATCCAGGAGCCCAGGTGACTGTTCCAGGTCTCACACCCAAGACATCTCAGTCAGCCAGTTCCCACGTGTTCAGCCTCCACCCCCCACCCCCCAACCCCCCCGCTTATTTGCATATGGCTTTCAGCAGTTCCTTTTTCCCTTCTTTCCAGCTCAACAAGGGCTGGAGGGCTGGTTTCTCAACATGCAGAACCCACATTTCCACCGCACTTTCCCCCACTCGTATTTTCAAAAATGGCTTTCTGGTCTGTTGACACTCCATTCTCCTGAGACCCTCATAAGAGGAGACCCTGAACTAGGATTTAAGAAATGGAGTGTTTACTGGCTAATTTCTCAGCATGAGCTTCTCAAGCAGAGCAGAGTCATGGTGTGCACCCCTGGAGGTCAGGACATCTGGGTACCTCTCACACGGGTTCTTTAAATTTCTGAAGTGACTCTGGGCAGATGATTCTTCTCTCAGAGGACTGGGTCTTTGAGGTTTATTCCAGTTGTGGTTCTCTTGTGTTTAGGGCATTTCTGGAACTCAGTCACATGGTGGTTTGAATAAGTTTTGTGGTATTCCCTGAGAGGCAGCCCAGGATTATATAGATCCTCATAACTGTAGGATAGAGGGCTTCAGTTGGGCCTCAGAGACACCTAGAACCAGGGATCTCTGCTTATCACTAGATGCTGTCCATCCCTGCCTCACTCTGTTGGTCTCATTTGCTCAGATCAGCTTTCTCTACTAGGCTGGAAGTATGGCTGTTAGCAGTCCATGTGTCTCACAATTTTAGGGGTGTATCAGTCAGGGTATGCTGCAGAAACAAGCGTTCACCACAATTTCAGTGCCTTAAAACAAGAAGTGTATTTCTCAACAATGGTCCTATGTTTTTTCATGGTCAAGTGGTGGAGATGAAGCCATGAGTCCGCTCTCTCAACCCAGCCTGACTGGGGCTGCTCAGGCGGAGATGAGCCCAAGATGCTATGAAGGCAACACAGCAGCTATCTTAGCCCTGGAGAGTGAGAAGAGAGTGACAAGGATGCTTCCTTAGAAGAGCTGATGCTTTAGAACGCAGCATACATGAGCAAGGTGGAGGTGGAGAGGCAGGGTTCTGGTTCAGGTAAAGGAAAAGGCGCCTGGAAAGGTTTGCATGTAAGACAGACATGGAACATCCAAGGGAGCATAAACAATTCACTGAGGCTTTTCAAGGCCCTCTGCTGACAAGATGTGTGACCTCGGACAAGCCTCAGTTTCCTCTTCTGTAAATTAAGGACAGTAATAGTTCCTGTCTCCCTAGGTCGTTATGAGGATTCAGTGATAATGCCTACATGTCTCTAGCACTTTTAATCAGAAGCTCTTGATAAATACTATAGATATGACCAGCATTGAGGGGCAATCAAGTGTTACGGATGGATGCTAGAACCTGGTTATCTGAGTGCAAATCCTGCTCTGCCATTAAGCCCTCTGTGTAGGAATAAAGACATACGTAGCTCAAAAGGTTTGTGTAAAGATTGAGCGAGGTAACACAAGTGCTGGTACTTGGGACATTCTGGTGTGTCTGTGTGCTTGGGGGTCAGTGGGTGGTGGGTGAAAGAGGTCGCGGGGGCCAAGGCATGCCCTTCAGTTCCAGAGGTAGAGACAGATCCAAGTTTGTGAAGCCTGATGCTTAGACAGTTCCTGTTGCTCTAAGAAATGAATGCAAAATTATGGATACGAAGTTAAGCATGACAGTGAATGTTTGGTCAGAAGGATAAAAGGAATCACAACAAATATAAAATTTTAAAAGTTGTCCAGTCCTGCAAACATTACAAAATTCAGAAAAATACACAATATTTTTGTATTATTTACTTGACATCCTTTATTATAATTATTTTCCTACATTGTTTGGCTGCATACTCTTTAATCACTTCTTCATATTAACAATGATTTTGTTATATTTCTGTAGAGACAATAGAAAGATAATTCAGCCTCTCTTCTAGTGTGGTTGATCAAAAAAATTTTTTTATATGGATAGTTTGGAAATATTTATTTCAACCCCACAACAAATATGTTCCTGTGATTCACTCTTCTTTATTAGATTATTAATCTAAAAGCCTAATTATTATTTTTATTTGAAATATGCCTCTTCTCAATGAATTACTGTGTGGGGCATTATCTGAAATTTATTTTGTTATTCTTCTCAGTGTCAGAATAATTCAATTTCATTGCTCATATTTATTTCTTTTGTTTCAAAGCTATTTTTTTATTGTATGAATTTTCTCTAGAGGATGTCATAATTATATTTAAAGATGCAAAAGAAGGTACTCTTTTTATATATCCACATCAGGAGTCTGGAAATTCCTCGCTTGTTTTATTTAAAAGTTCTCAAAGCATCCTTCCAAATTATGCTTAAGACAGACTTTTCCCAACTCAGCCTTCTCTTAGCAAGATTCCCCAAATACCCTCAGCCAGGACAATGCCATTTGATGGAAGGGAAGTATGAAAAAGAAAGAGTAAAAAGCAGTGATTATAACAGATAGCCATTAAAACATCTTAGTTTTTGAAATTTGACAAGATATGATCATGTGACCCTTTGCTTGGGTCTTTCCCAGGGCCTTAAAGGGTCCCAGAAGCTTAATCTTCATTGAGTTCAAGGTAAGCCCACCTCTTTCAGGAAGCCCTCTCTGAATGCTCGTAGTGAACCCATTTCCCCCTCCTTCGCTGCACTGATCATATGGTATTGTATTTGTGGGTTTACTCCTTGGTGTCCTCTTGCCAGCTCCTTGCAGGCAAAGGGCCCTTGCTTTCTAGACCCTAACACTGGCTAGTGTATTTGTTAAGTTAGGTGCTATACTGTGGCGTGGAAATTCATTGGAATTAGTTTGTATTAAGTACAAAGCCCCAGCCTAATTACTAGCTACTGTTACCATTACAAAAATTATTCAGATCTGATTTGTGCCCTCAAGCACCTTTCAAGGGGACACAAGGTATCTATAAAAATACCCTTTAAAAAATAGCTTATAAGAACTTATTTTCTGTTATATAGCTAATCCCAGTTGCTAAAAAACAAAACAAAACTTCATTTTGAGGCAATTATATATTCACATGTAGTTGTAAGAAATAAAACATCTTGCATAACTATAGTACAATATCACAGGAAATGATGTTGATACAATCCACTGAATTTATATGGGCTTCACCAGTTTCACATATTCTTGTGTGTGTATTTAGTTCTAGGCAATTTCATCACATTTTAGGAGTTGTTTTTAAAAGTATCTTAATGCTTAAGTATTTTTAGAAAATACAACAAGGTAATAATAAGTTAACTTGAAATAGTACTGAATAAAGGTGCTTATAATCTTGCATTTAAGATTTGGATTTTACTTTGAAGGGGGGGAAAACCCACTACAATGGTTAGAATGTACATTTTTGAAAGCTCAGTGTCCACAGGGTGGAGGATGGACTGGTTGTAGAGAGCCACCTGTTCATCTTGAAGTTTCTTGACCCCCATGGAATCTCTGGGCTTGAGCACTGGGAGGAGACGCCTGCTCAGGCCAGCATCTCACTAGGCCCCGCCCTCTCTTCATCCCAATCACGTTCTCTCGTTGAGGGCCCCGCCTTCTCGCTCAGGCCCCGCCCTCTCACTCAGCCCCGCCCTTCACTCACCCTGGCCATAACCTCCTCTCTAGAGCCCATCAGATTTGGCGGATTTGTGGAAAGCAGAGACCTGAGTAGTTAAGAAACTTCATAAGCTCTGTCGTTGGCCCTTGCCTTCCCAGGCTCCGCAACTCACGAGGGCGGTCAACAGGAAGGCGGCTGCCCTCTGGCCCCTGCTGTCTGATGGGCCTGTTTGCGAGGGAACCGCTGGCTGTCTCCTTTCACTGGCCAGGATTGGGTTTCGAGGGGTGACTGAGAGTCCCGGCTGTACAGGACCTCCAGCTCTTCCCAGACTTCAGGCGCCGAGCCTGGGCCTTCCGCGGTCCGCAGGGGGCAGAGGGGGCTCGGCCCGGGGCAGGGACGGTGGGAGAACCTGCCCCGGGGTCAGGCTCGCTGTGTGCAGGGGCAGCCAAGCACCCGCGCTTTCATTCTTGGCAAACTGGGGAGGGGCGGGGCTGTGGGCGGGTGGGGCTCGCGGGAAGTGGGTGGGACCTGGATATGGGCGTGTTGGTCCCATGAAACTGTAGGGCAAACTCGAGAATTCAGTGATGGGCAAAATGCTGACAGCCCAGTGGGGGAGACAGACAGTAAACCATCCTCACAAATATATAATCATGTAATTATAAGTTGTGAGAAGTGTTGTGAAAGGAAAACACAGGGGACTATGTGAGTCTCCTGGGGGCCAGGGTTCACTTCCCTCCGGAAGCTGCCTAGTCAGACATTGACCGGAATCCTGGCACTGCCACTTACCAGTAGGGTGTCCTGAACAAGATGGGTGGTCAAGCTGGGTTATGAACTCTTGGGTCAGAACCGAGGCTTCACCCAAGCCTTGTGTAAACTGGTTCTTAGGGACTTTCAAAGGGTAGTGCAGAAAGGTGGGAACCTTGGCGGCTTCTTGAAATTTGTATTTATAGTTATACAACTTCATTCTATGCTCCATCGGCTATGGTCTGAATGTGTCACTCCCAAATTCATACGTTGAAATCCAAATGCCCGATATGATTAGATGTAGAGGTGGAGGCTTTGGGAGGTGATTAGGTCGACAGGGTGGCTCTCTCCTGAAGGAGATTAGTGCCTTTATAAAAGAAGCCAGAGAGAGCGCCTTGCCCCTTCCACTATGCGAGGCTGCAGTGAGAAGCCTGCGTCCCACCCCTGCTGGCCCTCAGGATTTCAATCCTCCAGCCTCCAGAACTGTGAGAAATACATTTCTGTTGTTTCTAAGCCACCCAGTCTGTTGTTATAGCAGCTGGACGGACTGAGACACCCTCCTTGGAGGGACTTTGCTGACCTTGCCTGGAATGTAAACTGTCTAGGTGATTAGAATACTGTCTAGGCGATCCCCAAAGCCCTGTGCTTCATTACAAAGTATGTGTTACACTGACTTGTAACTCCTTTTGGGCCTTTCGCAGCAGCTCTAGGCTCCATGATTCACATCATGGCTTGTGTGTTAGTCACCTCTCTCTTTCTGACACTCAGTAGCAGCATCTTTATCGTTCCCGGCATCCTCGGCACCCTCATCAGCATAGCTAACACTGAGGCAGAACTTTCAGTGTGCATTGCTCTGTTCTAACCTCTTTACATACATTCGTTTGTGTCCATCGTCACACCTCTGGCTCACTGGAGCCACTTTGTAAGGTGTTGAATTAATAAATCAATAAGCACAATGGAAGGAAAAAATGACTGATTTTTTTTTCTAGGGGCCCTTGAAAAGCTTCACAGATGAGGTGACCTGGAGGTGGATTTTGAAAGCTGAGCTCACCAAACAGAGAAGTGGGGATTCATCGTTCAGGAGTATCATGGGCAGGTACGAAGGGCAGGAAATGGTGATTAGGTAAGTGTGGCTCGATATTGCGTGTCGGGGGCGAGGATGGGAGAAGAGAAATATCAGGGCTGGAGTAACACTTGGATAAATAACTTCAGGCATACTTATTAAGAAGGAAGGGTTTTGGTTGTTTTTAAATCCACTATATGCATCAGATGTCTAAAGCAGTGATGATCTCGAAAGAAGGGGGTGAGTTGTACGTCTTCCAGGAATGTGCTAAATTATCTTCAGGAGGTGTGGGAATTTCTATTTTAATTTTTATCTAGCCCTTTACATATTTCTGTTTTGTTATTACGTTTAGGGCAGCACTGTCCAGAACTTTTTGTGATGTTGGAAATGTTTTATATCAGCTCTCGAAATGTAGCCCGTAGAGCTGGGAGACTGAATTTTAAAATTTTTTTAAATTTAAATTAAATTTAACTAGCTGCATGTGGCTAGAGACTACTGTATTGAATAGCACAGGTTTAGACTGTCCATTTATACTGTCGTTTATGTATATAAATTAATACATGCATAAAAAAACATGTATGTGCCGCTCAGGTTGTTACTGATGACATATGCATTCAAAAATGTTTGCGGACCACTGGTCCAGAGACCAAAATTAAAATATAGAGCTGGAAAAAAAGTACTGAAAATGGCAGATTTGGGTTAGTCCTGGGGGATTGGTCACAGATGTCTTAGAATTAAAAAAAAAATCTCAAGATTGGAAGGGATCTTATAGGTCCTTCGTTTTCTTGAAGAAAGTACGCTGAGCCAAGCCAGCCTTTCTGTGTCCACCTCCTAACCCCTCAGCCCATTATTTTCTCTCTAGCACGTTTCCAATTTGTGATGACATAATTGTTTGTTTACTTGCTTATTGTCTGTCTCCTCCCAACAACTAGACTATAAGCTCCCTGGAGACAGGGCCATGTCTTTTTGTTTACGACTGTTTGCCCAGGGCCTGGAACATAATAAGTGCTCAACATGTATTTGCTCAATAAATGGTTGGGGTGGAGAGGAGTGGGGCTCACACAGGGAATAATGAGAGATCGAGCTGAACAGATATTGGGAGGTGGGAGAGGGATTTCTAAAGGGCCTTAAGGCCTCTCTGAGCAGTGAGTGCCATGAGCTCAGCCCAGCCGCCCACTTCTGTAAACTGGAATAGAATTTTAGCTGTATTTTTTTACTCATCCCGTCCTAAAATGACTTTTTAAGTGCCCCTGCCTTCCCTTCAGCTTTTCTCCCTACTTTCACTTTTCAAACTTTTATTTTTGCATTGAGACTGATACATTTAAATTCTGTTCAGTAATGATACTTAAGCCTTCTGTGCTTTGTCTATTCATCGATTCTAAACATTTTAACTCAATAGCTATTCTTCATCACAGAGTCAAGTTATTGTCTTTGATTACATTTTTTTGGTGTGTGTGTGTGTGTGTGTGTGTGTGTGTGTGTGTGTGTGTACATAGCTTTTTACTTCCTGAAGTTTCCAATTGCCTTTCTTCTTCTTCTTCCTTTTTTTCTTACACAATTTGTGTAAGAAAATTTAAAAAGAAAACTCTCCCTCATGACAGGTGTGGCAGTCAGGGTTGAATCAGGGAGCAGAGCCATCGTGCATGTTACAGGAGACGGGGTTTATTATTATAGGAGCTTCACCACATTATATGTCTAGGTCTGTCCCCAACCATGGTGGGAAAACTACCCCCCCTCCCCAAATTTCTCTCAAATTCCTCTGACTCATGCATTCTTCAAGACCTACAGCCTTGGTCCTCAAAGCATGGTCTGCAGACCTGCCTCATTGTCTTCACCTGGTACTTTGTTAGAAATGCAAAATCTCTCAAATATATGGTGATGGAAGGAGAACTGACTCTGGGTGGTGAACACACAATGTGCTACAGAGATGATGTATTACAGAAGTGTACACCTGAAACCTATGTAACTTTACTAACCATTGTCACCACAAAAAACTTTAATAAAAATTAAAAATAAAAATAAAAAAAAGAAATGCAGAATCCCTGCCCACCCAGCCCCACTGAATCAGCATCTGCATTTTAGCCAGGTTCCCAGGGCATTTGTATGTCCAGTGAAGCTTGAGAAGCACTGGTCTGAGTTACCCTGTGGAGTCTGCCATGTTCCTCCTGGCCTACTCCAGCTCATTGCAGTGTGACTTCCTGTCACCAACGCCCCTAAAACACCTAACTTTACCCCTGAGGCCGTTCAGAGCCGATACCCTCAATAATAATAATAATAATAATAATAATAATAATAATAATAATAATAGATACTTTTTATTGCTCACTTACTATGTGCCTGATATTGTGCTAAGCACTTTATATGTATGTCTCATTTCATGCTCACGAGGCTCTGTTGCATGAGTATTATAATTATCCCCACATAATAGAAGAAAAAATGAGGTTCAGGGAGGAGAAATCACTTGCCCAAAGTCACAGTGCAAGTAAATGATGTGTCAAGGGTTCAGATCCAAGCTTGTGTGACTCCAGTCTGTATTTTTAAAACATCGAGATACAACATAA
The DNA here is from genome assembly GCF_001890085.2 of Hipposideros armiger. NCBI lineage: Eukaryota > Metazoa > Chordata > Mammalia > Chiroptera > Hipposideridae > Hipposideros > Hipposideros armiger. The sequence continues at coordinate 3,051,550 of NW_017731421.1, forward strand.
CATACCGAGAAGTGCACATCCGGTCAATGTAGGGTGCCCCACAAGCCCTCTTCATGCTCCTTTCCAGGCACCACCCTCCCGAGGGTAATGTCTACCCTGACTTCCGCCTGTGTAGCTTAGTCGCCTGTTTTTGTTCTTCCCAGAAGCAGAATAAGAGTACAGGATAGGGTCTTTTGTCATCACGGAAGCGCGGCATCAAGCACCTTGGACTTCCTGTTTTTGGGAGATAACACGTTCCCTCCTATTTAAGCCAGGCGGAGTGGAGGTTTCTGTTGCTTGCACCCTCACGGGTGCAACTTGCCTGCTAACGTGTGGGGAGGGCGTGAGCCCAGAAAAGTCAGCTGCTCCTCCATGGAGGTCTTCTCCACGGGCTCCCTGTGAAGGAGGGCGTCTCTCTCCACTCTCTGCAGCCCATGGGATAGATGAGACGAACATGAGCCCCTGAGGCAGGTGCCCCTGGAGGTGAATCCTGCCTCTTCCACTGTTGGAACGTGACTCTGGGCAAGCGCTTCGCCTCCTGGAACCTCAGGTTCCTTCTCTGTAAATTGGGGGCCAAGGACCGCAGCTTGCCTCACAGGGTGTTGGCGAGATTCAAATGAGACTATGGAAAGGACAGTTTTCACACGCAATCCAGGGCGGCAGAGATGCCATAGACGTGCCCCTCTCCAAGCCGGTCAGCGCGGGACCTGGGACTTGATCTGCCTCCTGACCCGCAGAGCAGTATTTTCTATAGCATAATATGACTCAGCCTCTCCCCCGAAGGGTCATCTTATGCTTTTCTGCCTTTTCCCCAAATGCAAGGCCTAGATGGGCCCTGAGGAAGAACTGTGTCAGTTTCCTGGGACATTTCTCTCAACCAGACTGTCCCCACCCCCAACCTGGCGGGTCTCCCTGGAGCCCAGCTTTGCCAGGCCTGGTGTGTAACGCGTTGGCCAGGATGTGGCTTTGTTGTGTCTCTGGGCTGCCCACCCCCCTTTCCTAGAGCCACTTTTGCTCATTTCTCTTGGGAGCTGCCTAGCTGCAGAGAAAGGCCTTTGGAACCTTTCTCTTTTCAGCCCGCCTTTATTGAATTTCACCGCCATTTTTTTTCCCCTTTCCAAATAGGAACATCATTTATCTTGGACTTTAAGTTGCAGAGGTCTTTAAGAGCTTTCTCTTTTCCCAGCTGCATTTGTTGACACACAGTCAATCTGGTTCTTGCCTCCACTCCCCTGCCCCCTGCGCACCCCCAAGCAGGCCATAAAGTGTCTACAGCTGTGCCTTTATTACCCTTCCCTTTCTCTGCCCACAAGGGGGACGCGCTGAAATGTAGCACAGCCATTACCGCTGACAAACAAGGGACAATTTAAAAACATTTTTGCTTTTCATCGGGGAAGCTGATGGCACAAAAGAAAGTGCATCATTTTATTGCAAATGCTTTTTAAATATGGGTCGCTCGGCCATAATCAGCCCCAAAGGATGGAAAAGTTCAAAGTGTGAAAGCAGTTACACAGACACGCAGTTTTCCCCCCCTTTGCCTTTTAAATTCTGCTAATTGACACCAAGAAAAACAATGACACGCACTCGGTCTCCAGCTCCTTACAGTGAACGGTGTGTAACATAAGTGGCCCAGGAGCGGTGGCCTGCGAGTCACTGGGGTCTTTTTCCTCTTGCTTCTGTTTCAGAAGTAGTAAGACTAGGGGGCTTGTGGCCTGGTCTTTCAGGATGGGTGATTTTTCTCAACCCTGGTGGACAGGAAACGCGTATGGTGCTTGCTGAGGACTGCCAGAGGTGGGCAGGGCTGCCTGGGGGCTACCTGGGTGGCCTGGGCCTCACCAGGTTCAGGGGGAGAGTGCCGAGGGCAGGAGGGGTGTGTGGAGGGTGGAGGTAGGGGAGGGGAGAGCGGGGGCCCTCTCCGCAATCTTAAGATAGGATATTGATACGATGATTGTTTCGATTATGACGAGAGAGTAGAGAATGAAACGCACCACGTTCAGAGAAGATGGTCATAGGTGTCCCCTGACTGCCCGCCCTGGGCAGCCTGCTCCTCTTGTGATCAGAACCGGGCTCTGGGGAAGGGAGTACGTGGGGACGGAGCCCACATCCAGGCCTTGAGGTTTACTAGCTTGTTAACGCACCTCTTTGAGCCACAGGGCTGCTGTGAGCTGAGGATGGAAGTAGAAAAACTCCCCCTCACAGCGTTGCTGGGACCCGCAAATGGGCGCATGTGTAGGATGTGACTCTGGCAGGTGCAAGATGGTCCATGACGATGTTTGATGAAACTGATTCTGAATCAGGAAGTGGGGCCCTGGGGCGGGCTGCTTGGGCTCTGGGGTGGGCTGCACAGCTTTCCCAGACATTCAGACTCGAAACTCAAAATGAAACGAAACGGCATCAAGGGATGCTCGGAAAAGCTCCCTTGATGAGATGCATAAAGAAGAGGCAGATGGGACCAGGCTGCTGAGCTGAGGAAGGCTCCCTGTGACGGGCAGAGGGCATGGCTTAGGACCTGCCCATCTGTAGTTGAGCCCAGCTCAACTGCTAAGTGACCTGCCGTTTAGGCCTTCGTTTCCCATCTGCAAGTCAGGAATGGCAACAGCGGCGGCGCCTCACAGTTGCTGTGAGGACTAAAATGAGACAAGTCATGCAAAGCCCTTCATGTTGCAGATAAGGACGTCTTACCTTTAGTTATTCGCATTATTCCTGAGAACTTAGGGGTGAGAAGTAGAGATTGATGATGACGTCCCTTCCCTCCCCCTCTTCCTTCCTTCCTTCCTTCCTTCCTTCCTTCCTTCCTTCCTTCCTTCCTTCCTTCCTTCCTTCCTTCCTATTTGCCAGATTCATGGTTTTGCACAGGTTTAAGAATCAGCTGCAAATCAGTGTGGGGAATGTCAAACATAATTTTGAGGTCACACAGATGGGCATAAAATCCCCGCTCTGCCAATTCCAGCTTTGTGACTTTGGACAAGTGACTTTATCTTTCTGATCCTCAAGTTTCTCATCAGTTAAACGGTATAAGAATCCTTCCTTACCTTTGGCTGTGAGTATGCAGGGAGATAATGTAATATTTGCATCTGTCCTCTTTTCTGAGAATCTACCTGTCTTGTGTTTTGCACTGGAGAAAGAAACAGTGTACAATATAATAGGCTACCGATATGGGGAGGGTCCTGAAAAGGAAGGCCAGGCTTCTTTAATAAAATATAAAGGAGGATCTATAGAATTTAACTGAGGAAGGTTTTCCAGGGGAAAGAGTTATAGTTAAAGTAGTTATAACACTGTCCTGAGTTTTACCTTCACTGTGATTCTCACAATTTAGTTCCTACTGTTACCCCTTTGCTTGATGATGATGATAGCAAGCTGTGATATTGCTCTTTATAATAAATATTTACTTGGTCTTTGCCCTCTTTTCTGGCACAGAGCTCCTAAAGTCCTTGGAATTTATTTCCTAAGGGATGAAAGCGATAAACGTGGATTTTATTATGTTACTGAAGTGGCTTTGGAAAGCACCTAGGGATGGGAGCTGGTTGCCAGGAGAACCAACCAGGTGATTAAAGGGCTGGAACTTTCAGTCCCACCCCTTGACTCCCAGGGAGGAGGGTCAGGTTGAATCAATCACCAATGGCCAATGATTTAATCAATCGTGCCTGTGCCATAAAGTCTCTAGAAGCAGTATCCCGAAAGGATGGGGTTCGGAGGGCTTCCCGGTTGGTGAACACGTGGAGGTGCTGGAAGGGTTGGCACCCCTGGAGAGGGCATGGAAGCTCCGCACCCCTTCCCCACACCTGGCCCTGGGCATCAATTCCATCTGGCTGTTCCTGAGTCGTCTCCTTTTATCACAGACGGGTGATCTGGTAAGTGAAATGTTTCTCTCAGTTTTGTGAGCAGCTCTAGCAGATTAATCGAAACCAAGGAGAGGGGGTCATTGAACCTCCCTTTTATAGCTGGTTGGTCAGAAGCACAAAGGACAGCCTGGATTTAGGACTGGCGACTGAAATGGGGCGCGGGGGAGGGGCAGTCTATAAGACTGAGCCCTTAACCGGTGGGATCTGAGGCACTCTCTAGGTAGATGGTGTCAGAATTGAGCTAAAGTATAGCTTTAATTGACCCAGCTGGTGGCAGAGACTTGCTTGTTGTCCCCCACCCCGAACCCCCCCTCCCCCAAATCTGGTGTCAGAAGTGTTGTGCCGATGGTGTGAGAGTAAAGGAGACGCGCAGGAGAATTGGGGTTTTCCTACTCATGAGCATTTTTGTGCAAGCTTAGAAAGAAACTCACTTCCCTTGGTCCCCCTAAATACAGTGAGAATTTTTTTAAAAAACCACTTTATAAAAAAAAATAAATAAGGGAGAACAAGCGGAAACAAACACAGGAATTGCAAGAAGCCTGAAACTAAAAACAAAGTGTCTCACTACTGAGCTTACTGCTTATGAGTTAATTCTACTTCATTTAATTGTATTGTTCAGCTCTAAATTTATTTATTTTTTGGCTATCGATGACTTGATTGGTTCTATTTTTGATAACTGAGTTCAAGTCTATAATTATAAATAACAGTTGTGTAGAAGTTTTCTTTGGCTCCCTGCTTTGGTTTGGTTTGGGCTGTTTCTCATGTTGGAGGGTTTTCTTAAATATCCATTGACCCCTGACTGTCCTTGATATTTAAGAGGGAGACACCGAACACCTGTTTGCAAAGTCTGTGTGGGCTCATCATGCTTCTCCCACGGCCTGCGTGACGGCCCCTTACAGCTCTCGGACCTCACCTCCTCCTCGGCCGGTTCTCCCTCCAGCCGCTAGGGACACCTGGCAGTTCCACCGTCATATCAGGTCTGTTATTCCTTCAGGACCTTTGCACTTGCTGTCCCCTGGCCTGGAGAGACTGTCCCCTAGAGAGTGTCTTGGCTTCTTTCTTCACTTCTTTCGGGTCCCTGCTCAGACAGCACTTTACCAGAGGCCTTCCCTGACAGCCCTCTATACTTTTGGCATACTTCATACTTTCAGTATGAAAATCGGTGCATGTAATACCACGATAGTAACTCTTTTTTTTTTTTACAAGTAACATATTACTCTTTTATTGAGAGTGCCCAATACTTCCCCACAGAAATTTGTTAGAGAACATACTCTATTTGGGAAAACTAGGTCTTTCTGAGCGTGATGTTTAGTGCTGACAAAATTTGAGAGAACCTGGAAAATCATGACAACACATTGAACTTCTGTTCCTGGGTCTCTGACACTGGCCTTAATGCACTTCTGATATGCTTATGGTGTCTTCCCCTTCTTCTCCTTAAGACAGAAATAATTCCATTGATTTAGTCACATTTTTTTTCAGACCAGAATCTCAAGCCACATGAAAATCATGTAAAATATTTGGAGGATTTGTGGATATTCTTCATTTGCCTCTTAAAATCTTCTTAGCCCTACCCCCGCAACCCCATGCCTTAGGAGGCAGAACTCAAATAGACAGCATTATCTGGACAAACATGGCCTCTGGCTTCCAGTTAATTCAACTATAGGCGGGCACTAGCAGCCATCGGAAGGTGAAAGGAGGGACTGGTCAAGGTGTTTATTCCTCTGCTATTCCCTGTTGAAGGCAAAGTTTCTGTCAGACAGGACACAAAGTTTCAATGAACACCCTCCCCTTAATTCTTCAGGTCTAAGGGCAATAATAACAGCTTCCCGATGCATATTTTGCCGCCCTTTTTTGCTTCCCTTAATCCTTCTCAAAATTTTATAAAATAAATCTTCTTTAAATGCCCTTAGATAATCTTGAGTGCCATTTGTTTTCTTCTATTACAAAGATCAATGATTGATCCAGTGAGACAAACAAAAAAGAACATTGTAGTTTTGCAGATTATGGGTTTTACAGACTGTAAATTATTGAGACATGACCTTTGGCTGTAAGGAAAAATGGTCAATAATAATTAAAGTATCAAATTTGTCAACACCAGTGCAATAGTCACAGGATGTGACAGAAATGGCCATTTGTCCACTAAATAATTCATGCTTTCTACATCATACATCTTTCTAGAGTGTAGTTATCATAGAACGTTTGCTAGCCAGGCCAAAGTTATTATACATTTATCCGGCCCAATGTTTAGATCCAAACATGGGCATTACGTTAGTGGATGTGGATGGGATACATGCTACTTCTATGTTATGGCTGTTAAGAAGCAGGGGTGGATTTGCCACCTTCTCTTTTCCTTTCCAATGGCTTGAAGTAGAGGACTACAATGTTTCACAAGACAGAAGGAGCCCAGGAATCATTGGGAGGAAAATTACCCACTGACTAGGATTGCTGAAGCTAAAATGTTATGTGAACAAGAAACATAATTGTATTGTATAACTCTCTTTTTTAACCACACAGAAATCACAGACATTAAATAAACCATTGTAAAATTTTTAGTTTCAAGAGTGTTTGTTTTGGGTAAAATGAAGTAGTGGTGTTTTAAATCTATCAGTATGTATTTTTCTTTCCTGAGTTCATGACTACTCTTAGTGAGCCTCTCTATCTTGGGGGGTGAGGGGGGGTGGAAATTGGGGGAGGGGGGAGTGACAGAGGAGGGAATTAGAATAGTTACAGAAGGAAAAAGAAAAACTGTTTAGTCTTTTTTTAACTTTGAAGACAAAATAATAGTCTTAAAAGTTAGAATTTATTGTGAAAAAAGGATTTTATAAATTCCGTATCTCCCTGTACAATACGACGATACTTAGGTTTGGGTTGTAACTGGGACCCACTGTATCTCCATGCTTTTCACAGCTTGTTCATCATTCCTTTACAAAAAACACCCCGGTGTCCTTTCTCCGCTATGCTAGTTCATCTTGAGTCTCTGATACTTGTTATCAAGAGTTCTAATCTTCTCAATTATGATTTTTTTTAAGCCTGAACTTTGTGGGTCTGCTTTCCACATGATAGCTGTTTATCATTAGTATATTTCCACTGAGAAAATACAGTCAATACAGATGGGCAACAGGATACTATGGAGTAATGCTTATGAGTCAACTTTTATTCATCATATATATGCATATACATGTACACAGTATTTGTAAACTAGGAGTGCTTGGTGTTCAAGACATTGTTTATTCACTGTGTAAATGATGCTTGGTGACCATACAAATTTGAGGACTCCTTGAGATAACTCTTAGCTCCACCTTCCTGCTCCCAAACCCAAAGTTGCTTAGTTCACAGGTTGGGGAGTCAGTGTTTTAGATGATCTTTTCCCCAAAGTCCTTCTTATCTGGGTTTGAATGAGCTCTTTCTTGCCTTTCCCCAACACCCAACTGTGTTTATTCTAAAGTTTGTTTCTTGAATCCGTTCCCCTTTCTGCAGCCACCCCCACTGTTCCCGTCTGGCCCGCCCACTCCTCACAGGTGCCACCTCATCATGTGTCCCGTCCTGAGACACGGGACGCCTTTGTTTCTGTCATACGCGACTGCTTGTGTTCTGTAAACACAGCCAGTGCCTTCTGCTTTGGTTTGAGCCAGTTCTTTTGGTGGGGCCAGTTTTCTGCATGTGGCAAGCTCGGGCTCAGCTCAGCTCTCACTTAGGAGCCTGTGGTATTCCGGCTCCACAGTCTTCCTGGCACCATGTAGCACTTTGTAACAGGTTTTGGGTACAGACTTCTCACACTGGGCCCCTGGGGGACGGGGACCTTTAGTCGTGTCTGTACCCCCAAGCAGTGTGTACAGTTCCTGGTACACAGATGACTGATAAATGTTTCCTGATCAAATTAACATGGATTGGGGTGCTTGCATAGCCTCTCTTTGAGACCAGCTCTTGAATGGGGTTCTCTGTATTGAAGAGAGATGGGAATGAAGGAAAAATGTGTTAACATTATTTTCCCAACTCCATTTTTCCCATTTTAATCTCTTCTGAAATTTTTTTCTCCCAAAGAGACTTTATTGCATTAGTCTCTGGCTGCAAAAGCAACACAAAGCATAGTATTTATTTACACGGACATCAGACAGGTCTGAGTTCAAATTTCGCTACTTGCTGTGTGCCTTGCACATAGTACTTCCATCTTTACGCCTTAGTTTTCTCATCTGGAAAGTGGGTGTTATTATAACAGTACTTACTTCCTAAGATTGTTATGACAATGACGTTAGGAAGTGCCTGTGAGGTGCTTAGCACATTGTCTGGCACAGTAACTGTTCAGTAAATACACACAGCTGTAGTTATGTTCAATGTAGGAAAAGTAAAGGTCTCGGAAACCTGGACAGAGCTGGAGCCCACGGCCCGGGATCTTCTGTGTGTGGAATGAAAAGAAAACAGGAGTCTGCCTCCAGAAGCCCTGGAGAATAAATGTGACCTTCTCTTTAGGACAGCCTTTCTCAGCCAGGGTTCATCTGAAACACGGAGCTCAGAAAAAGACGAGCGATTATTTCCTCTCTCCCCTAGGATGCTGTGGAACTAACACCATTCCAGAAGCGCAGGGAAGCTGATTCACTATATACAGTGCGTGATTTAGGCTCCATCTGCCCCCGCCCAGGAAAGGCTGCTCTGATGCTTCTTGAGGCCTGGGCGCAGGGGCTCAGCAGCCATCCCTTGCGTCCCTAACTTCTCCACAAGCCTCTCCCTTTCCTTGAATCCTCTCACTTCCGGCAGTTAAGTGTCCCTCCCGGACATGATTTGTTCCTAGAACACCATTCATTTGTTCCTTCCCCATATTGTGCTCGCCACACAGCTCTGCCAGGTGTCACCTTGCCTTTCTTGAAAGCATCACCTGTCTCTCCCCATCCTTGTGTGCCCTCCCCCACCTCTGGAATGGCAGTGAAGACTGTCTCCAAGAAAACTGATGCCAATAACTGGACTACACAGCAGTAAACATGACTGACGTTGTGGTGTCTTTTTTTTCTTTTTCTTTCACATGGAGACTTTTTTCAGTCACCTGGATCCCCTGATGTTTTTCTAAGTGCCTCTCTTTGACACAAGCTATAGAATCACCCCGGTCCCTAATCTGTGTCATGAGCTGTGCTGCTAAGGCTCCTGCCAGACGGGTGCTGTGTGGCAGCACGAGTGTGCCCTGGCTGACGCCATTCCTAGTCCTGGTTCTCCTCAGCGCTGACAGGGCTCATGCCGCCTCCCAGAAGGACAGGCAGGCGTCTTTTTGGGGGGAGGTCATAATGTCTTCTGTTAATAAGGAAGAATAGCGTTGGGTAAGCAAGTAGCAGTGTGGCCCACGATTCATATAATGGAATATCATATAGCCATTCATTTTTGAAGAATATTTATTGACATGGGAAAATGCTCACAATTATGTTAAAGAAGAAAGCAGGATACAATCTATTAACACAGCACAATCCCGATCTTGTAAAATAAATTATATATGCATAGAAAAAACAGGACAGAAACACACCAAGGCATTAACAATGATTACCTCAGGGCGGTGGGATTTGGGGTGAATTATTTCCATTTTCTGCATTCTCCAAATTTCCCACAGTGAACATATGTTACTTTTATAATCGGGTGGGGGGAGGACGTCAATACAGGTGACACCTAGTACTGGGAGGTGGCGAGACTGAGTGGGGGTTGGGGGCTCTTTAGCACTTGTACTTTGACAGCCCGTGTCCTCGTTTATAAAGCAGGGATGAGAACGTCTGTCCTGCCCGCCTCCCAGGACCACTGGGTGTGTGAACGGGTCCCAAGTGTCTGGTGACTGTTACTGTAAAGCTCAAGTGCCTTATTTTCAGGACACGCCCCTCCGCACCGTGTCAAAGGTCAGGAGGGAGGTGGGCCAGTGTGTTCCCATCATCCCCTGGCAGGCCACCCATGCCAGGCAGATGTCTGTGGGGAGCCTGCAGCCCTGGTCTCCGACCCAGACTCTGGGTCTGTCCTTGTTTGAAATGCAGTCCTTAACCAAGCGAGTTTCCCCACTCACACTTCAACTCCAGGTCACCTCCTGACTTACAAAGTTCTGGGTTCTGCTGACATAGTTATTGCTTTAAGTGGCCTGAGAATTACCACTCTCCCAGCATTCCCGAGTCGTAAGGAGGCACAGTGTGGGCCTAGGTGGGTAGGGTGGTCAAGGATCGGGTGAGGGGCTTGGAGGCGGGCCGGCTGCACGGGGACTCTTACTTGCAGTGTGACATTGGGTAACTTACTTAGGCTTTCTAGAGATGAACTCTAGTTATGAGATGCGATGAGGCTACATGAGATAACAGGGACGAAGAGCCCGCCCGCAGCAAGCGCGCCACAGATGTGAGCTCTCCTCCGTGCACAAGATGAGGTCGCTCTCAACGTGTCCCCCTGCGAAGTCTTTCTTTAAAAACAAAGCTTAGTGCCCAGGGCAGCGAAACTGAAAATGAAACAGAGCTCACAGAAAGCAGATCACAGCTATGTAAACAGGACTGTTCAAACACTAACTGGGTAAAGCTGGGAAGATGGTATTTCATTAAACACGTCTTCATTTAGGGAAGCTGACTTTCACGCCAAAGCTATTTGCTTATAGAAATTATAAAAATACTTTAAAAATGCATTTGTAGAATGACGTAACAAAAATATTTATTTTTTTAGCTGAGTCATCCTGTCACCTGTTGGCAGCTCAGCAGCAGCTCAGCTTGGGGCGCAGCATCACTGGCCCATGTGGGAATCGAACCGGCGACCCTATTGCTCAGAGCTCGCGCTCTTGAGCTAGCTCTTAACCAACTGAGCCACTCGGCCAGCCCCTTCCTTTTTTCTAAGCTTTTTTCACTTAATCTATAATTAGAAATTGCCAAGATTCATTTTATTTACTGTTAAAACATGAGTCCCTCACAACTTCTATTCCCGAGTATTTCAGATGACAATCCAAAAATGTATTCCTCCTAGTTTTATAGAATATTCTGGATTTAAAAACAAACAAACAAAAACTCAGGGTCATCCTTAGAACTAGCCTATGGGCTGTTGTACAGAGACTTTCTTGGTCACCCTGCGTGTCCTTTGGGAAACATCCTGTCCCAGATTTGCGAAGCCTCCAAGCTTTCACTTTCCCTGCCTTCCTATCCAGTTTTCGGTTGGCCTTTTGCTGATTTCATTGGGCCTGCCTTCCGTCTAGCAAATGCCTCTTTTGTTATTTTTCTGTGGGCTTGAAAGCCAGACAACTAAACATATTAGAAATGTATGCAGGTTTTAGTAAAGAGGCAAAAGGTGAGATTCTGAGGCTCTCTCCTATGAGTAAACTGCTAAAAACTTGGTGACATTTATTTTGGGGCTCAAAGGCCTTTTAAAACTCAATCCCTGATTTGTTGTTTTGCCAGAGAAGTGACTTCTGGGTAAATGACATTTTACTAACACTCCATGTACTTTATCCTTATAAAGGCTATTATGATAAGTGAGACATGGATGTAAAAGCACTTTAAGAAAGCATGAGCTGTGAAATAGTATTGTTTATCCCAGGTATCTATAAAGAAACACACACAGATGGCTAAATTGAATCAACCCCAATATTTTATTTAATTTAAAGTTTTAAAAGGCAGTGGTTAAGCACATTATCTATGTGTATATATGTATGTATACATACATACATACATACATAAAAGGAAACCAACCCCTTTTCAACTTTAGCCACTGATTTATCTAGGCCCACTGTCTATTGCATGATTCATTTTCTACTTCTTCATATGACCAATTTTAAAGTAAAAATAAACAGCCTTAATCAGTTTAACAGTAACTATTTGTGTTTCTTTTTTTTTAAATAAATAAGGTTACCATTAAACTGATCACATGGTAGAAAGGTAGAACGCACACACACGGGCACACACAGTCCCCGATTTAAAACATGTGACGTATGAATGACCTATATGTACAAAAGGGTGCTGCTGACCGCGCCCCATCCCCAGCAGAGGCCACAGAACTCCCAGCACTCGGGAGTCCCCATCCCTCTGCTGGGTTGGAGGACGTGTTCCTGGCACCCTGAGACCTCAGAATGCATGCTCCCCATGCAATAATACAGATGGGGGTTCAGTTCTAGGGTACTAGTGTTCAGGTACGTGGGGGAATAAATAGGCATTTGTAGCTGCCTCGGAACTAAACCATCATTTATAACTCTCTATAGGGAGAAATGTATTCTGAAGCTCTAGATAAGTGACATACAAACTGTTAGAATGTCATCAGTTTGCAAGTCTGGGGCTGTGTGTGTGTTCGTGTGTGCATTTCTATGTATTTATACAAAATTGAAATGAAGTGAAGAGTGGGGCTAGGTTTATGGAGCAGCTGCTTGGCTTCCATTTAGTCAAGTCCTGGTCTAACAAGTCACTTGTCTCAGCCCTTACGTAGCAGCTCATTCTGCTTCTCACGTGCCTCCGTCCGCTGGCGAGATCCAGAGGGGCAGCTATCACCGGCGAGGAAGGACACGGCTAAATCTTCTGCTAAGAGTCTCGGCCAACGGATCTGCCAGGTTCCACCGAGGCTGCTGGAGAGAATGAAGTCCTTCGGTTCCATCCTGCTGAAACGGGATTCTCTGTTTTCTGCTTCTAGCCCCTGCAACTCCGTCTATCTGCAGCCTGTATGAATGCCTCGGTATCGCAAAAACACAGGATCACCTCTTAAATATGCTGGATTCTCAATGAGTAAACCAGTGCATGTGTTTCTAGCCAAAGCAAGGGCATAAATGTTTTAGAGAAAAGACTCCCCTGGAGCTACAGAGAAAAGACACTGATAAAAGCAATACTGAGAGTGGAGCAGGTGACGCTTTCTTTCAGTCTGTGTCCGAGCTGGTCTCTTCGATGACCGAATACTGGGTGAGTGCTTCCTCCAAAGGCGTTATTGTCCCGTCAGGTTTTAGTCCCATTGGTTTAAGCAACTCCTCTCTGGAAAAAGAGATAAAAGAGAGGGGAAAAAAAGTATTCACCAGCATCACACAGACACCCTCCCCCTCGTCCAAATCCACATCCTTTTAAAAAGAAAAGTCTTTAAAAACCTAAGTATTTTCCTCAAGCGCTCTCTGTGTGTTTGTAACAGGAAAGATGAAAGGGGCATGGAAAGAAAACGAGGGAGATAAAAGACTTCATTCACACAGGCCAAACCTACTAAGCCAATTAAAAGTATGAAAAGTCAAGGTCTAAACGGGCTCAGGACAAGGAGCAGGCCTCTTCTGTTTTTAATAATTAACTTTTTTTTTTTCCCTTTTGTGGATTCGTTTTGTTTTAAGTGGGAGCTACCAAAACTCATCTGTCCCAATGGGCCAGGCATGCAGTTAAATGGCTGACTTGATAACGTGTGGGTTTCATTCAACGGAATAAGTCTGTCAGGTTTAGTTGATTTGCCTCTCCAGGCTCTAGTGATACATAAGTACTTATTGATTCATTTTAAATCAGTTGGCCTTCCCCAACTTTCTCCCTTCCTTTTCTTTCCTTCTTTTTTTTTCTCTCTCTTCCTTTCCTTTGTTCTTTTTTTTAACACCCCTTCCTTTTGTTTGTGGCAGTTTAATTATGGCATTGACAGCCATTTTAATCTCTTCAAAGCTCCCCAACTGCCTCTTTTCAGCTAATCCAATTATATCTACTCCACAAGTTACAGCCTCATCTAAAGATGATTAATTATTGATTAAGCCAATCAAAAAGCATTAGGAAAGATTTATTTAATCTTTTCATAGGCTCTCATTTATTACATGGAGATTATGGTGAATGTACCTGTTGAGTTGCTACCTCTAGTCCTCCTCCTAGCCCCAAAAGGTTGGCAGCGTACTTTCAGGGCAGCCTTGAACTGGCACATGTGCTGCCGAAAACTTATTTCTCATGGAAACAGGCATCACCCCCTGAAAACATGTCTAAACCCGAGAGCCCACATGGCAGTAGTTGGTGGGGTTTGGAAGAAGGGAAATAAGCCCTGTTCTCCTTCTGCCTCCTTGCTGTTGTGCCCTTAGGCCGCACGGGGCAGGGCTCCCTCCGGGGAAGGACCAGCCACACAGCAGCGTGAGGGTGTTACAGGCGCAATGGCGCATCCCCGGGCAGTGTCAGAACAGCTCAGTGGTCAAGGATAAGCCAACAGGAGCCGAGTTAAGCAGCCCTGGTTAGCACCAGAAGACTGCTTCTGAGAGTGTGAAAAAGCTGAGTAATGTGGATGGCTGACTGGCTAAGCTGAGGCTCCTGAATGTTAGAAAGTAGGAAACGTGTTTCCTGATCCAAGAAATGGGGTCAGAATCATAGAGCTAAAAGGTGAAGGGGCCTTAGAGATCATTTAGTCCAACCCCCTCCTTTAATAAAGGAGACTGAGTGACTTACCCAAGGTCACAGTTAGTGGCAAAGTTGGACCTGGGACATGGGACTACTCCTGAACGCAGGCCAGTGCTCTCTGCAGCGTCTGATTCGCTGCTCTAATGGCACTGGAGGAGCACACCCTGAGTTCAGCCGTTCGGTGTCTGTTCAATAACTACGTGCCAGGACCAGGAACTAGGTCATCTACTGGGCAGAAAAGGAGACTGGGCACAGCTGCTGCCCTTCAGCAGGTGAAATTCATGGATGAAAAGTAACTTAGAACAGAATGGGGTAAAATGCTATGAGAGAATCACACAAAACTGTGACAGCTCCTGAGAAGCACAGACCGAAGTGTCTGGGGCAGGTGGGGGCGGCACCAGTGGTGAAGTGTCCTAACCAGGCAAAGCAGGCAAAGGAGAACTTGTAAAGGGCTCTGTCTCGGCCCATCTACTCGTGTGATTGTGCAGGCCTTTCTGTTTTCTGTTTTTGTTTTTAAATTTGACTTTTGTAAACTTTTTTGTCTTTTTTGCGGGCCTTTCTGGACTGTGTCAGATTCTTTTCTGTCTCTGCGTTCCCATGAAGCTGTGCGGGGAGTGGGGGCGGTCCATGAAGCGGCGGCAGGGGTAAGGCTGCAAGCGCAGGTGGGGTCTGGCTGGCAAGCGTCCTAAATGCCGAAGTACGGAGCTTGGATTCCGCCCTGTTCAAGTGCCCGGCCAGGCTTGTTTTACAGGGAGTGATTGCTGGCAGCTGTGTGGCAGGCACACCGGAGTGGGGGACGCGGGTGGCAGAGAGGGGAGTCGTGAGGATGTCACGGTGACAGCGTGACAGAGCTGGATGACGCTGTGACTGGGGAAGGAAAGGCCGCATTTCTGAGGTAGATCTGTGATCCGGTGGAAGGGCAGGGGGCTGGGCGGTGAAGGCCAGTACGGAGTAGAGGGTCCCTGTGGCTTCCAGCTCAGGTGACCACGTGGCTGGTGACACCACTCACTGGAGCAAGAACACAGTGGACGGAGCCAACCTGGTGGGGAGATGCTGATGTCTCTAGGAAATGAAGAACCCGCGGTCCTCGCGTGACAACCAGGTAGAAATGCTCAGTGGAGAGCTAGAAATAATCTGTTTCCATGAAAACTCCTCTCTAGCACGGATATACACTGCAGGTATCTGTATTTTTAGAACATCGGTTCCGAGTTCTAACTGATTGTGCTGAAAGACTCTGTGATATTGGACTCTATGTACTAATAATTGATATAAGAGGAAAAGGGGGCCAATCTGCTGGCAATGAAACATTAAGGGATTAGGAAGTTCAAAGGTCTGAAGAGGCTGGTGGACCTGAGGGTCCAGTGAGGTGGGGTGGGCAAAGGACTGGGGTAGGTGGGAGCAGGATTAGCAGATGGGACTGGAGAAACTCTTCTAAGACAGTGACGAATGGCTGGGCGCGTAAAGCACGGCCCTAACCCTACTACCACCACTGCATTTCTCTGGCAAATGGACGCTGCTGGGCCTAGTGGCCAGCTGCCCAAAGCAGCTAGCTTTCCATTCCCAGGAGGTTGGTGTTCAAATCGAGTCCTAATCCAACTTCACAATGGGAATAATGAAGAACATTAAAGGGCCCCATATTTTAATTCCCACTTGTGAAGTATTCTTCCCAAGCTTTTGTCTTTTGGGTTCTTTGTACCACTCCTCCACTAGCATGGAAGCTCCTCTAAGGGCATGAATTCTTTCCTTTTCCACAGGCTCCATGTGATGCTTGGCCTTGCTGACATTTCTGGAGGAGAGGTGTCAGTGACAGCCGGTCACATACTCATGCATTCGTGCAAATGTGATGTAGTGGGACACAAAGGTCTGCGGCCAGGAAGTCTGTCTGAGTCCTGACGCTTCCACTTACCAGCTGTGTGATCTTGGGCAAGTCTCTGAGTCTCAGGTTCCCCATCTGTAAAATGGGGATAAGGATAATACTAGTTCTCCCTACTTCCTACGGATGGTGTAAGGTGTAGCAGTAATAGTACTAGTAGTGGTAGTAGTAATAGTAATAATGTAGATGTAAGAGTTTGTGGACTATAAAGGCATCCTAAATATTAGTTATTATTGAGGTATAACGGAAGGCACATACATACAGGTTTTAGACTCAGACAGCCCTAGGTTCTAATCCTGGGTCCGCCATTCACTAGCAGTAAGACCTTGAACTCTCTGAACGTCTCCCTGTCTGTAGAACTGGGATAGGAATGCCCACCTCACTGGGTTGTCATGAGAGCAAAAGGTCGTTAAACATATGAAGAGCAATGGCTGGAATGCAGGTGGAACCCACAGGTTGCATTTCCTCCCTATGTGCTCATGGAACGTTTCCCCAAGCCAATTGGGAATTACGTGGGGGGAGAAGAAGCAGAAGCAAATAGAAGACATGGTCCCTGTCCTCGAGAAGCTTTTAGTCAGTTCAGAAGGTAAAACACACACACATTTAACAATATTAAAAAGAATTACAGAACAGCAGATCAACAAGCTTGAGATGATTACAGGCAGAGCCCTGCTTTCCCTACTTGACAGCTCACCAATATGCCCTTATCATAACTGAACTTTGTTCGAAGGAGATATCTTGTCCTGTTTGGGAGCAGGAAAGAGGTTCACTTATACAACAGATATGTGACTGTTTTTTCTTATGGACCCAAGGCTTACTTCTCAAAGCCCCATGTTAACATTGCTGACCTTCTTCCTTTCTTATCACACAACGAACAACCCACAAGTAGCAAATGAAATCTCTGCTCTAGAGACTCATTCCTAAAAGGTCTGATGCATGACCTGGTCATACAGACTGTGCCATTGAATAAGCGCTGTTGTATCTAGACCAGCAAGGTGTGGACAGAGCATCGGCAGCTTTAATGAAGACCACAGAAGCGTCAGTCCACCATCGTACGGGCTATGCACATGGGGCAGGGACATGGGGAGATGGGGATGCTGATCACAGGCTTCTTGCGGGAGATGGACTCAGGGCCAGGCTGAAATGGCAGTGATGGACACAGCTTCATGGGCAGAAAGCACCTCAGGAGAAGAATTAGTCAAGCAAAGGCACAGAAGCAGGAGTCAGATGTGTGCAGGGATTGGCAAGCAGGCTGGCTGGGCTGAAGTAAAGGAAAAAGAAAGCTCAAAACAAATATGGGGAACGAAAGAGAATCTGAATGGAGACTTTGAAATCCTAGGCTGACAAGTCTGGGTTACAGTACAGAGGTAATTTTGTCTTCCGTTTCAAGGGCCCTACACTTAAGAACTTTTTAAAATTAAAAATCTCATTACAATATTGCTCTGACATATTAAACAGAAAATGTTCTATGCTTTAATTTTGCAATTTTCATGTCCCTATGTGTTTAGCACAGTGCCTTGCAGATAGCAGATCCTCAATAAGTGTTTATGGACTAAATTTAGTTGCAGTTGCTACTATCTTGCACTTTCACAGAAAGGAAAGGCATGGTGTTTTATGGGACTCCTAATAAGTAAACCATGACCAAGAGAAAAGCTAGATTTTTGGGTAGAAGTTCACTTTCATCATCAAGATCCAGAGTTAGGAAAGGTATTAGCAGTCTATAAGAAATTCTGCATAATGCTTTCCAGGGATTTCTCGTTCTCTACTAGACTGTGAGCAACTTGAGGGCAGAGTCCATGTCTTATCTGGCTGTGAATTGTGTATGTAGGATAGGACGGAGCACACAGTAGGTGCTCAATAAATGTTTATCGAAAGAATATCACACATGGATCGTGGCATAAATGGGGAACGGTAGAGAACCATTTGTCAGGAATCATTCTCGTATTACTTCAACTGTAATTATTTCCCTGATGAGTCAATGCTATCAGACATTCTGACGGTCCAGCAGATGTCAGGCTCCCTCTGTACCATACGGCCTGGCATTCCCAACCACTAACTGGTGTAGATTCAGCTTTTCATATATGGGGCATCAGCAGGTCTAGGTTCTAGTTTCAGATCTTCCACTAACCTGCTGAGTGTCCTTGGGCAAGTCATTTCCTTCTCAGGGCTTGAGTCGCCCCATCTATAAAACGAAGGGGTTGGACAAGATGATCCCCAAGACTGTCCTAAGAGTCTAAATATTAGGCTACCACATAATTTTGATCTATTTTAAAAGCTCCTAGGTTCTAAGACACTAAAACTCAATACTGCTAAGCTTGTTTTTAATATTCTAAGCCTAAGCATCAAGCACAGCATCCTACCTAATTATCACTGACATACGCCAAAACCAGAAACCCTTTCTACAAAACTATCAGCAGATGATTAGAATAACAAGAGTAAATCAAAGCAATGGCAAGGGTTACAAGGAAGGCTTTAATTTCAACCATGGCCCTCAACAAACAGGCCATGTCATGAAGTTACTGGTCCTAAATTATGAAGGTCCCATCTAAAAAGGATGGCTAGGTGTCAGATACATACACATCATGGTTAAACGAAGATACTGTATACTGAAATGTGCATCAGGATTAAGATATTCATAGAGCAACAACTCCTTCATACTTACCTTCAATGCTACACACAGGCCTTAACATAAGTTAAGACTGCCCTCGTTATCATCAAAAAGTACAGTGATGTCTACTGGATAAAGAGCCCATTCTAGGCACTCTGACAGTATCATGGCGGGCTTCTCATCTGATCAGGCATCTGGCCAGGGAAGAGATAAGCCTCCAAGAATGTTCAACTGGAACGAAACATCATTTAGAAATTTGATCTTACTAAACGATAAGGAAAGATAATCTATAAGGGCTTGGCCAGGCACGAGGACACAGATAAAGCACGTCCAAGAAAGGAAACCCTATTTTGCCCCAGTCTAACCCTTGGGACTGCTAATGGAAATGAAAAAATACTTCCTTAAAGATTTAGGGGTGGGAGATTATGGAATTTATACCGTATTTAAAATTTTCTGGTCTGTTTTTTTCCCCCCCGCAGATATATTTTAACATTTTCCTGAGCCACCATTTCCCTGTAAGTATGGTCCGCGAGGACCCCTGGGCTTACATAAGTTCTCAGAACCTTAGAGAAGGTTCCATGTTTTAGGGCTTCTGGTTCCTATGTAACTCTTTCCCCCCCAAAATGACAGTGCAGTATTGGGGCTCAGATACTAACATACCCAATCGCACATTATGGACTAGGCCAGATGTGTATGTGTATAAAACATCTTACTTGACCTGGAAGCAAGAGAATACTCTTGCCCACAGCACATGTTTTTGTGCAATACAAACAAAGCATTCAATTCAAGTGTACTTGTTGAAAAACAGGACATAATTAAGCAGTTGGTAAAATGCATTCTTGTTTCCCACTTGCAGATCTCCCAAGAGTCCCTTCGAATTTACCTATACGAGTTTCAGCTTCTCGCTTGCCACTTAGCTTGATAACGACTCAAAAATCATTCCCTTGTTTTCAAGGGCTCTTCTTTCTTGTCTGCTCTGTGTACTACAGGGCAGTATTGACACATGGAATTAATGACAGGGTCTGTAATGAAACAACAGTCATGCAAACACCGGTCTGCTCTTTTGATAAAACAGCATGTTAGAGACCTATTCACCTCCCTCTAATTGAGTACTGCATAATAGTTCCGATCCTTTTCTATAACATATTTTGTTCTATGATTAGAAAGGAAGAAAAGGCGGGGGGGACCTATGAGGCACTGCTTCCTTTAGTCACCCCTGATTAATTCTCTGTTTTTAATGAGGGTGGCTGTTATTTAGGCAGGTTCTGTGACATACTTGTTTTGTTGACTTCTGCACAATGTATAACAAAACCCAGGATGGGATAATTGGGAACCGTTTCTTTGGCACAGGGATTCCTGCTCTTAATGTAAGGTTGGCTTGGCAAAAAGAACCCTGACATTTTAAATTAGCCATTTCATATTTAATTTCTTTTCATGTTTGAAAGATAGGATGAGAAACTGGTATATAAATAAAGCCTTTTAATTAACATAGAGCTTTTCCAAAAACGCCTGCTAGAATGGAGCGGGCGATGGCCCGAGAAAGAAGCTCTGTCATCTTTGCTCTAATTCCAGGTCTGAGAGTGCAACTTACTTCAGGATCTCAGCATCACTGGAATAGTCCAGAATCCACTAAGGACAACAGGTTTCCCAATAATTTGTGATATTCTTATAAGTGTTTTTAACCCTTTTTTTCAGAGAAATAATATCATCTTTGGCCCTTGTTAATATGTTCAGATATGTACTGTGAAAGTATCCCTTGGACCTTGATCCTTCATCTTTCATTTTATCTTTCATCTAATGGCTTCCTAGTGCTGACTGGTTATACTGATTTTTCACTAAGCCACTAACCCCATAGGGAGGAGGTACCCGGTGGCTTTCCCATAGCAAATTCTAGGTCTTCAGGCTGCATCTTTCAAAAATGATTCTGAGGTCCTTCCCTCAGCCCTCACCACTGTGCTTTGGGGTTGGGTACGAATGGGAAGGTAAAATATGTAGCATAAAAAACTCATAAAAATATCATTCCCAAGACAAGTGGATATGGCCTATTGTCCACATCATGTCCTTCCACTTTGTAACAGCAATTGGGAGTTGCTTCAACAGTCCCAAAGAAAAGTCTTTTGAAATTTGGTTTCTTAATGTGATCATACTAAATAGAAGAATTTGTTAGAATACCTATAATCATTCTCTTTTCAAACTAGTTAAAAGACCTTATATTAACATAAAATCATAGTAATTTTACTGATTTCTTTTATATAAAGCTTTAAAAAATATATATAAGCTTTTTAGCACCTGACCTGATATTTGAGAAGAGTTCAACTATGGAATGAAACAGCAGGAGTACATATCCCCCAAATCTTAATTCTCTTCTCAGGTAAATATGCTTACTGTCTTTGTGCTATACCTTTGTTTAAAATTTAGAATGTCTTATTAAAAAATAATCAAACTGACAAATTTTTGTGAGCTGTTGGTAATTTTCAAAATAATATTGGGTTGTTGGAAAAGTCATGATGCATTTTTGCAATGAAAAACATAGAAAAAAATACGTCATGACTTTTCGAACAACCCAATATATGATCTGGAGCCTGAAGACTGAGAACCGACTCCTGGCTATGTCATTAATCAGACGTCTGATCTCGGATCACTTAATCATTGGTCCCATTTACTCAGTAAAATACTTCTTGTCCTATTTAATTCACAGGGCTATTTTAATGGTCAATGGAGATAACATATATGGGAGCACTTTTTAAACTTTAAAGCACCATATAAATATTAGTCTTTTATTACTGTTCTCATTTCTGTTAGAAGATCACATGCAAAGCTTCTAAAAATGTGCTACCTACCTCACATTAAACAGCATAGTTAAAATCTAGAGAAAGTGTTTAGGGACAGTGCTAGAAGAATAAAATTCAGTTTTATACTGAAGTGAGGGTGTTCTTTATTATTTCTTGGTAACTTCTCTACAGAACTTTTCTACCCTCTTATCCAAATTAGCAAAACAAATATTAATAAGAGGTCAGCATGCCAACTGACACTGTTAAGTAAAGCAGTAGAAACAGAAGTTCTTACATGCTCTTCCCAAGTAGCAAGATTTAAAAGTTCAAGGAGGAGGGTAGCTAAGAGCAAATAGCCAGTGGAGATTATTTTTATCTGATGTTGCTCTAATAGACAAAAGCCATTTCAGTTAGTGCCTAAACCAAGAGCTCAGAGTAGCCATTCCTACAGAGTTAAAGGACCATGACTACCAATAGGCAGCATGACATCCTACGGAAGAGTTATCTAGCCAGGTGAAGGGCCCTCTATACCCAAAGATATCGTACAATAGGAAGTTTCTCAAATTCATCCTCCCTTGCCACTTTAAAGGTATATGAGTTTAACTGGACCCAGTTCTCTTAATTGAGCTTTAAGCAACCTTAGTGTATTTTAATAATATGAACAGCGCTGGCTCAAAGAAATATAATGTAAGCTACAAATATAGGCCATATATATAATCTTAAATGTTATGGTAGCCACCTTGAAAAAGTAAGAAAAGATCGGTAAATGACTTTTAATATATTTTGTTTAACCCAATATATCAAAAATATTATTTCAACGTAAAATCCATATTAAGCAATTGAGGTATTTTACATTCCCTTTAAGTACAGAGTCTTTGAAAGTCTGAGTACTTGACACTTGCAGGACATCCGGATTCAGATTAACTACATTTCAAGTGCCCAACAGTCCTATATGACTGGTGGTTACCGTGAGGGGCAGTGGAGATCTGAAGGACTTTCTGATATACACAGTTCAGTTCTCTATGTTTTCGTGCCTACAACAGCTCTCACAGTGCTTTAAAAATCAGACCACATTTCTGCAATGTACCCAAGAAGTGTTTCCTTGACTCATCTAAAAGGTGGGTGTAATCAGTTATTTCTGTAAGCAGAATAAAGGAACTTCTTTGTAAGGAAAAAATTATGTTTTTATTACTTTTCAGCCATAAAGCACCTGTCCCAGCTTTAGTTAAGTTTAAAAAGAATCTTTGAATTAAAAGAAACTATTCCTAGATTTTGGTACCTGCATTTATTAAGAAAGCCATATCCCAAATACTACACAATGGCTGGCAATAAATAAATACAAATTATTGGATAAAGAGTAGGTAAGAAAAGGAAGAAATGGAAAAACATTTATTTACATAAATGTAAATTTCAGATAGTAAAATATATAAGCAAAAAGGCAATGTGCCTTGTTAAACAGTGATGGGGTAAGGGTGGGGATTTAAGATTAATCAGTCCTGGTTCCAATTAAGGAAATAAAGGGGATTAGAAAAGTCAAAACAAACCTGAAATATTATTTGCCTTGGTTAGTTTAAGCTTAAGCCAATCAATCTTCTCTCCCCTTTTCTGGAGGGGGCGGTATCATTACATACGAGTTGTGTGCTGTAGCTAAGGTGAATGCAATTGTATTAGCCACACTGGACTTGCTTAACCACACACAATCCCCCTTCTAATCTCCGCTTCAATTGCAGGGGCTTATTATGTCTTTCCAATTCAGAGAAGGACAGGAGAGGCGGAAAGGCAGGCACATTTCATCCCCCTTTCTATAGTCTCATGCCTCAGGCTGTAGTGCTTATATTCGATAACTATTATAGTCATCTTTCCATCTTTCCATTCATCTTTCCATGAATTTCCACAAATTCATCAAGGAATTATGTACCCTGATATATAAATTAGCCAGTCATGGAACAAAGCACCTTTCTGAAATTCCTTGCCAGCCCTGAGTTTTATGACATCTGGCCAAGAAATGGAACTGCTAAAAGTATATTTTACAGTCTTAAACCAGATAGGCTATTTTATAGAGCAGAAAACTGACCGTCAGATTTGGGGGTCAACTGTGCTCATTATTTCATCACACACTGGGGGAACCACAGGGTACAAGGCACTGTACTAGCTGGACATGATGGGGCTTACGGGGCACAGATGATTCTCAAACTCTTCAGGCCTCTAGGTCCACTGCCAATCCCCTTATCTCCATCTGTGACAAATACAATCCTTATACTTAAGAATAAATAAACCACTTGGAATACTAAGTCAGGTGGGGTATTCAATGGGAAGAAAGCGTTGGAGTTCTAATCCTCCAGTGTCCCTGGAAATCTAGCTGAGATGAAGCTGCTAACATGGCAAGCTCCCCGAGGGCAGTGGCTGCGTTCAGCACGGAGCAAACGGAAATGTGCTTTTAATGTCTGCATCGGTGGTTTCACCAATGTGACTATCACATTGGTAGTGAGTATCATCTATCCCCTACACCAGGCTCAGGAACAGGACTTGGCATGACCAACCTTAGTCATCGCTTTGGTAAGTGCTTTGGCGGGGCCACTGTTGCTAACCACCATCCTGGTGCAGGTCCTTCACATCTGCTCTCCTATGGATGGAAAAGAGGAAGGGTCTAGTGTCCATTCTTTGGCCACATCACCTCCAACCCTATCCTTTACTCACATGCCTTTCATTTCAGGCCCATGAGGAAATGATTTCACTGTTGAGAAGGAAAGCTAACCAGACAAAGCTACAGGACACTCTTAGTGCAATAAAGACTTGGTGGGGATACAGAACATCCTTAGAGTGACAGCTGAGGGGACTGACCAGCAGCACAAAGCTGAAGAGGATGGCTGGGGAGTGTTCTGCAAACACTGACTCTAACAGACAGACACAGCACAGCGGACAGAGCAAAAGTTTTGCGTTCTGGAAAGTGAAGTTCCTAGTCTCACTTTATTATGAAGCTTGAAAGAGAATGTATGTGAAGTGTTTTGTAAATTGCTAAAGGAAATGGACTGTCACCAGACATTACTGTGGAAATCTTCGGGGCAATTCTTTGGGCCTTGCTCCCCAGTGATAAACCTGATAACATTATATTAATCAAATTATGGTAAAACAGCTTCAACTCTGGTATTCACATACTACATCTTTCTTCCAAAGATTTATCTTATTAACAAGAGTAATTCTCCCTCACCTAGAATGGTCATTTCTCCATTTGTCTGTTCAATACCTTATACTTCAAGGATCAACACAAATGCGCCCTTCCCCGTGACACAGCCCCCGATTCGTCCACACAGAATGAACTGCTCCTTTTCCTGGGTGCTTACAGTTCCACACAGACCTCGTCATTAGTTTCTTCTACCTTGTGTTTTAGAATAGATTACAGCCATTCCCTCCATGAGAATGTGCGTTTTCTGAAGGCAGGGAACGTCCCGTTCATCTCTGACTCTCCCTCATCTTCTTAGTACAGTACCCTGCATAGAGTAGCTGCTTAATACATGTTCTCTGAACTGTACTGCACTGAGTCTACTTTGGCTTTATGGCATCTTGTTTACCTCAGAAACAAAAACAAAACAAAACCCAAAAACCAACAACAGGGAAAAGAGAAGAAACTTAAGACAAATACGTAAGATGCATAAAGAATGGCTTCATTCTTTGCATTCCTGCTTTGGAACACACAGTTTTGTCACTGGTTGTTATTAGTGAGAGCAAATGTTAGAAAGCACACACAGGCAAACAATGTAAAAAAACCCACTGCACGTCATGCAACACGTCTGTGATTCTGGACTGTTCTCAAAGTTGCCTTTAGCTTCAACTTTAAAGGCAAAATCAGAGACCATCAAAGCCAACACAAGACGTATTTGCTCTGCTTCGTAAGTGCAAAGACCAATGTCGCCTTCAGACTTAGTTGGGCACATATCTGCTGGGTGTTTCTAGATAAGTATGTATCTTCTTTGAGGCACAATTTCAATCAAGTGGAAGCGTGGGTATTTCAGGCTTGATGTTTATGTATTTACTTGTTGGCAGCTTCTAGAATATGTGGATTTCCCTGCCATTACAAGGAGAATGACCTGGCACTGTTTTCTGCCTCTGTTACAGGGATGCCTTATGAAATGGTCTTGTCTCCTTCAGGAAGTCAAGTACCTGGATTATACTGCGTTGTCTTAGGAAGTTCTTTCCCTGACCTCCCCCTTTCCTGGCTTGCAGTTTACACATCCAGGGTATATAGGCCAGCTGAATAACATCTGTGTTATCTTTTAAGAACTCATGTTATTGATAATTTATGAAAATGAAATTTATGCAATTAACTAACACACTAATATGCTCCACTCGGGTCCTTGTAAACACTTCCTCCTCCAACCAGAGGGACTCTGTTGGTTCACATCCTATCTGTTGTACTTCTACCACTGTGTCTGATTAGCTATTGGGTTGTTGGAAAAGTCATGATGTATTTTTCTATGTTTTTCGTTGCAAAAATGCGTCATGACTTTTCCGACAACCCAATATATCAGGCCCTTCTGAAAACAGCCGAGCACAAATCCTATTTTTATGTCTTCATTCCAAACTTGTTATTCTGCCTCCTATAGGTTTGTCATGTTGGTATCTTAGCTTTGTCAATTCCTTCAAGGAAGGCACTTATCTGTTCCGTACAGAACTATGGAGATGTCACTTGCAAACAGATGTCTTTTGAAGATTGTGAGCACAGTCAGGGAGCTGTATATTTTAATCTTCTTGGGAAAGGATGAACATTTAAAAAGACTACCTGGAAATCCCTAAGTTCTAGCCTACTAGCTTTGTAGACGCTGAAGCTACTTACTTCTAAGTAACTTCTACCACATTACCAGCATCATCTGAAAGCAGCTCAGACTCTGCAGTGTCTAAAATACCCACCCATACTTGTCACACTCCCCATCTACTCCGAGCCTCCTGCTGTGCTCTTAGCCTCTGTTCCTGAGGGATACTAGCCTTTACATAGTTGTGAAAAAGATGAACAGAAGAAATTCACCTTTAAGTGGCAGCTGCCACCAACACACAGAAGCATTCACTCAAGATGGCTTAAAGGAGACAGTGACTCAATGTATGACTGGAAAATAGAGCAAATCAGGCGAGTGTGAAAGGAATTAGTATTTTCTAATAACTCCCCCAAGATGACTAGTCGCTGATTAGTATATACTTGATTTAATTATCTTTAAAACTGGCTATTTTTGGCGAGGAAGGAGGTGTGAAGCAAGAAGGGAAGGGGAGATTGTTTTTAGAACCCCTAATTAATACAAGTGTCTGCTCTCAGGAAAGCCTTCATTTGAGCTATTCTTTTTCACTTTTCTTGTTGGGTGCATGACATGTTAGAATTCTTGGTTTCAGCAGCAACCCAAAAAGATAGAATTGCAAACTTGCACATCAAAAAAGAAAAAAAAAAAGCATCATGATTTGGAGAACAAAAACCAGAACAGACTAAAACAAAAAATACAAGCAGCAGCAAAATCACTGAACCTAACTCTTAACATCTTTTTGAAGACAGGGAGGTTAGTTGGTTAAATATCACAGTGATCTAGTAGTTACCATCCTAGCTCTTCGAGTTTAAATGTTGAAGGATGCACATCCAGAAGCGGCACATGTAGGAAAACCATGGGAACCAAGAGGTCTGAGCTACTGCTCCCTGGGCCACCCTGTTCCAATCAGCATGGATTTCCAGAGTTGCTGTTCTATGGTAACTCTCAGTGAGAGAGACAAAGAAATAGAACATTTTTAGAAACCAAGCAAAAAATGGATGGGAATACAATACCTGGAAAGTTTATCAAGCATGTTGACAAGTTTCATGGCTTCATATTCTTTTTGTTCTTCTGTCATTTCATCTATAGGGTTTGGCATTGGTTCCTCTAAATGACCAGTGATAAGATTAATGCTACAAAAAGAAAAAAAAGTTATGCTGTATGTTTTAAAATTATGCTCTTTCTATACTTTCCTGGTCCAAGTTGTAAGTTGTAATAAGAAAGAGTATAATAGCCAAAAAATTGGCAATGATAGCAATTTTATGGTATAGAACTGCTATAGGAATTTTTTTTAAAAACTTACTTTCCTACTAATTTGCTTTGGGAAATGGGTATTAGCTACTATTTTTTAAAAAGTAAAATTAACTTGCCAACTTAAAAAAAAAAAGGCACGGCTGCATTTTAAAAATAAGAAATTTGATTGGTGCCGTTAGGATAAATATCCTTGGATGCACAGCTTCTTCATTAATTATAAGGGGACAAATGATTTCAGAGAGGGAGGAATCCATTTTGTGATACAGCATAAAACAAATATGTCAAAAAAAAAACTGGAAAAATGATGAGAGAGAGGCTGGAATCTGAAAATGAAAGCATGCCAATTTATAATCTCAGGAAATTAGTCCATTAGTGAGACCACAGAAGGCAATGAAAGTTTAAATAATAAAAGGTAAAGCAGAAGAACAATTTTAATTAGAGTTGGTCTGACCTAGATAAAAAAAGGAATGAAATCTTGCCTACCAAGAGACAGGTATACCATCTGGCTTTCTGGAAATAGATTGAATAAAATACTTAAAATGAATACGTTCATAAACTTTGTACAAAGTTCTAATACCAAACAAGCGATCCCCTTAGATAAAAGCCACACTATTTTTTTTTTAAGGAAGTGAAATTAACGATAATAATTCTTTCAATGGCTACTATATACTTATAAGTTAAACATGTTTCTGGAGAAGCAGACAAGCGATTATAGCATTTTTATACCAGCCAAGTATGGATGATTTGTCTTTGATGATCAAATGAAATATCCCTGCAAACAGCAAATTGCTAATAAATTGCTTTCGAAAGTCTATAAACACAAATGTTTTCAGGGGCCAGGCCTTCAGGACAAGCAAATGAGTGAATTGGTCAAATATAAACAATGTGGAGTGTTAGGACTAGGGCAAACCGGAGAGCAGTGCTTGTCTAAATGGGGGACAAAACATTCAGGGCTCATTGTGATCAACTAGGTCCTCTGGGGGCTCGCTCGCAAACCTGCTTTAGGCTTTTACTTGGGCAAGTTAGCTTTCTTTAATGACCAGGGCCTTTCCCATTTGGAGTAAGGGCAAGGCCACTCGGTACTATTATCTATTACTAAAAGATTCTCTTTGGCTACATTCCTCCGAGGCTACATGACATACAGATTCTTGTGAAAGGACTCGGTGCTCACCATCCTCAGAAACCGTATCGAAAACATCTGTGTTGCATTCTTGCATAAGGCCTATGATTAGAGCTACAGTTAAAAAACATTTTTTGCTCCAAAGCAGTGGTAACCATCCTTCCATCCTTCTTATTTAACAGATGAAATCTACACAGCAAGCCGAAAGTACAACAGACACAAGTGGAGCTTCTCAGGCAGAGGAGGGGATAGGGACGGCCCAGAGCCCCTTCTACAATATTTGTCTGCACTCACTCGCTTCCTGGTAAGGCAGCCCCTCAGGCATGTGCAGGAACTCGGGGGCTCAAGGGGAACCATCTGAAAAACCCACAGGCTTGTCAGAGAGTCATATTTTAGACTCATTAGGGAAACTTCAAAGAAAAGGCATGGGCCTCGCCTGGGACCAACGGCATCTGTATTTTTTTTTTTTTTAAGTTTTCCAGGTGATTCTCATACACGATGAGTGAAGAACCACTGGGCTAGCGTGCCTCATTCAGACACTCATTGTGTGCTACCATTTCCTCTCCTTTTTTTCAGATGCTTATAAAAAAAAAAAGAAAAAGGCCCCTTGGTTAGTGGCCATTAACAAAAATACTGAATGGGGTCATCACATTGATTTCCCAAAAATCAAGAACAAAGAGGACCCAGACAAGGCTTCTGAGAACTACAGAGTTTTTAAGATGTATCCAGATGCCACACTTAGGATGTACTTCCCCACCCACCTATGAATTGCTTAGGCATGTAACAATGGGACATGTTTTCACTGGCTTCTCTTCTGCCGCCTGCTAAATTAGGAAAACAACTAGTCTTACAAATAAGTAGGTGAAGATTCTCACTGTAGGTGGATACCGCTTCCCACGCTGACGAGGGGTCTTGGGAGAAGTATAAGGAAAGGCAGCTGTAT
Source organism: Hipposideros armiger (assembly GCF_001890085.2). Taxonomy (NCBI): domain Eukaryota; kingdom Metazoa; phylum Chordata; class Mammalia; order Chiroptera; family Hipposideridae; genus Hipposideros; species Hipposideros armiger. Next base: position 3,081,022 of record NW_017731421.1, read on the forward strand.
TGACTGTGTGGCTCATGCTCTTTTTGTCACTTGGGTGATGGCTTCCTTCCTCAAGTTCTATGGCGGGTGATTTAAACAATCGGATCCACAGGCTGTTTTGTAATGTGATGACACAAGCAGAAGCCACCACATGCCTCAGGGGAAAATGTCAGGAGGACTCCCTGGAAAGTAAGCTCTGTGGATTTGTGGACACCACAGCGTACAAAGGTCAGGATATCAACTCCTGATCAGGGCACCTTTGATTCTTTTCTTGGTTCTTTCAAGGGTCTAGTGGAAGTGATAATGTCCGTTTACCGTAAGCTGACCTCATCTCCTCTGCTGCTAAAATGATTTAAGGGCTTGCTCTGAAATTAGCCATTAAAATCACAAAATCCTTTGCTCAAGCAGTAGCCATAAGTCCATGCTTACAGAGTAAGAACTTAACATCCTATACCCATGGAGTAAAACATTCCACTGCCCCCGCCCCCCTGCCAAAGTCCCTCCAGGGATTCAGGTTTCATTTTTTTTCCTATAAAAAGACCTTTCTCCCCCATTACTCAGAAGATGTAAACAATACCACAGAACACCCAAGTTGGGGCACTGAACTATGCCCCTCTCATGGGGAATGCCAGTGTGCTGGGGGCAGGAGGCAGCTTGGGCACTGGCTCCTATCTTGCTCCCACTTCAAACCAGTCACATGTACCTTCTCTACCCAGAGAAGAAAACAAATAATGGTCACCAAAACAACAATGATGTGAGTTTTCATAAAATAGGTTATTTTCAGTTGAACAAACACTCGCCACCTTTATCACCTCAAATAGTATAGTCCGAGGCTTAATCTTCCAGGTTTCAGGATCTTAACACTATGAAATTCTGGGGTTAGTTTTATTTTATTCCAAGATACGGAATCTTAAGATGCTTTAAGTACATTAATTGGGAATCATGATTCATTTGGGAATCATTTATCATGATTTTCCCACCTTGTTTCTGCCTCCCTCCCTACTCTTCCTGGTACTATACTTCTGTGATCATGTATGTCTGCCAGCCAGGTGACAAGAAGTATCTAAACTATCATCTGGTATTTCATTGAGAATTGTGTATCATATGAGACCATTATATGAATTAACAGCAGCTATGGGCCTGGAGATGAAAGGATTAAGACATTCTAAAAAGGTATGAACAAATGAATGTACGCATAAAAGATGAAATTTTAAGACTTTTGCTCTTTCTTCAAATTGTTGTTACATTTGGCCAACATCAACAGCACCAGGTCACTTAACAAAAAAGAGCCATAAAAAGTTCCCTGATGTGATATACAGATGATGTATTATTAAATTGTACACTTAAAACCTATGTAATTTTATTAACCATTGTTACCCCCAATAAATTTAAATAAAAAAAGAATTATAAAAAGAAATGCTGTGTAGGCAAAGATTAACTGTTCAATTTCTAAATTACACAACAATAAATGTGTCATAATACATAAAAAAAAAAAAGTTCCCTGAGCTATATGAAAGTTACCTTCAATCTCTAAAAAGTGTGGATTAAGTTTTACTCAAAGCATTCTGGTTGAAGAGGGGGCTATAAAGTCCAGTCCCTCCAGGGCAAGGCAGGGAAGACGAACGAAAGGGATGCTGGGAAACTGAAGGCACTCATGCCTGGCAGGAAGGTCACCACAGCCACTCAATTCCATCAGTCGGCTGCCATCTGAGAAAGTTATCAGAACTTCCACTTTATCAAAGGAGCTAATAAACCATATTTTCACCAGAAATATCTGAATTCTAAATGTTGGCAAATATTTTAAGCACTTCATAAAACAAATAAAAACAAAACCCACAAATAACCAATGCACAAGGGACAAGTCAAGCAGAACCTCCTGTGGGCTAAAGCCAGCCGATAGGCTGGCAATGTGCAGCTTCTAGGAAAGGGACCCGGGCTTCTAGGAAAAGGCATGGGGGCAGGTGGAGGGAAAGGAGACCAGTGCAAGTGAAGCTAGAAAAGCCTTTCTAGGAAAGACTCCGAAGAATTTGCACCAGAGTGGAAATGTACCATATCCTGGTTTTCTTGAATTCCATTCCTGGGCTCCCACTCCACGAGAAGTGGAGCTTGATGAGGGCAGGAACCGCCATCATTTGGTACCCCAATGCTGCGAGCGAGGGGGCTGACCGACTCAAGAAATGGATTCAACAAAAACTGACCGAGTGTTTACTGTGTGCCAGGCACTATTCTGGGGACATCTCAATGAACAAAAACAGGCCCAAAAAAGAAGACATCTCTTCCCTCGCGGAGCTTATCTTCTAGTGGGGGAAAACAGACTTAAGAAGGAAATGTGTGGTATGTTAGAAGTGCGAGGTGGGGGGTGAGGGTAGGGGTGCTGCAGTTGCTAACAAGGGGAGAGCACAGGCTTCACTGAGGAAAGGACAGCTGAGTAAAAACTTGAAGGGGGGGAGGGAGTGAGACACATTGCTACCTGGGAATAGGCATCGAGGAGGCGGGGGGCGGGTCAATGCCAAGGCCTCAGACTGGAAGGAGTGTGTCTAGAGTATGACGGACAGTGAGGGGCCAATCCACCATAGAGTGTTGAGGGTTGGTATCTAGCTGACATTTTAGAAGGATCACGATTGCTGCTGTGTTGAGAACAGGGTGAAGATGGACAAAGACAGAAGCGACAGAAGTTAGGAGGCTATGAGAATGATACTGGAGAGAGAGGAACAAATGTTAGCTTGGAGGGAGTTGTGGCAGTGATGGTGGTCAGCGGTGACTGGATTCTGTATGTATCATGAAGGGAGAGCCAGAATTAGCGGGCAGACTTATGTGAATTAGAATGAACTGAATAGAACTTTTAGGGCTTATACAAATGTGTTTTCTTGCTCTTATTTTCTCTTGGTTATATCAAAGAAAGGTAACAGGTATTCTAAGAACAGGGAAACTAGTCTGAAGAGCAAACTCATCTCTCCCTTTGACTGGCTTTAGGGAAGAGCATAGTCAGAGTTATAACACGAGCTCTGGCTTCACACCTGTTAGGAAGGCTGGTATATTTTTTAAAAACACGGAAAATAAGTGTTGGTGAGGATGTGGAGAAAATGGAACCCTTGTGTACTGCTGGCAGGATTGTAAAATGGTATGGGGATCCCTCAAAAAATTAAACAGAGAACTATCATATGATGCAGCAATTGCACTTCTGGGTATAGAACCAAAAGAAGTGAAGGCAGGGACTTGGACAGGTATGTCCACCCACGTGTTATTCACGGCAGTGTTATTCACAACAGCCAAAAGATGGAAACAACCCAAATGTCCACTGACTAAAGAATAAACAAAATGTGGTCTATACATAAAATGGAATATTATTCAGCCTTGAAAACGAAGGAAATTCTGACACATGCTACAATATGGATGAATCTTAAAGACATTATTCTAAGTGAAATGACCCAGTCACAAAAGGATAAATATTGTATATGACTTCACCTATACGTGGCTCTTAAATGGTAAGCTTTATGTAATGTATATTTTACCCCCAAAATAAGAAGGCAAAGTAAAGAACACAATAAAACTTGCTTTGACTATCTCAAAAACAAAATAAAACAAAAAAACTAACAAAAACAAACTTTGCAGTCAGGCCACCTGGACAAGTGACTTGACATCACTGAGCTTTAATTTCTTTATCTGTGAAATGGGGACAACCCTATCCCACAGGGTTGCTATGAAGATTAAATGAGGTAATATCAGCAAAGTTCTTAGAACAGTACCTGGCACATATTAGACACTCAATAATACCAGCTATTATTATTAGCATAACAGAGTGATTTGCTAAGAAATAAGCAAGCCAGAGGGCCTTGGATGGTGCGGTGAGTTCACTCTATTCAGTTAAATCGTCACCAAGGAGCTGCACGTGCAATCTTCAGTAACTGAAGAAGTCAAGCAACAAGCAGGTATTTAGTGCAGTTTCCTATAGATAAATTCAGGTAGAAGATATTTTGAAAAGACACCGGTTAATGGTGACTGAGGCTGAAAATGTCTCAATTTGAGAATTACCATATAAATAAATGTAACATTGATTCCACATTACAGAACTAGGGTAAATTATGAAACAGCTCAATCCAAGCTTTTGCATTTTATCAGCAGTGCAAAGAGCTAGGGTAATGTGGTGTCATTCTTTCATTTGTTTATCAAATATCTATTACGTGTCTATCATGGATCAGCCATACAACTATACATGCTGAATACACGTATATACAGGAATTCCAAATTGCGTCTAGGCAATTAGAGCTCCAAAACGTCTTTCTAAATTATGGTGCTTTTCAAGTGTTTCCTGTGTTGGGCTGTTGAATTAAGGCTAATATCCTCGATATAAAAGATACAGAAAATATGGTTGTAAATCTCTAGGAAATGAAACCTAGAGCAGAGCTCAACACTGCAGCTCACCTAACACACCTGGCCTCTTGCCGGCCACTTACCCAAATTATAACACATAAAAACTCCTAGAGGGCTCATTTTGGAAGTGCAAAACTGGTGTGCTTGCAAATATCACAAAGGCTGGTAAACTTCTGGCAGAAGAGGCAATGATTTTATTTTCAAGTCTAATTTGTAGAGATCTGAATTTAGATTGTTTCATCACTGCTTACAGTAAATAAATTACAGTTCCTACAAATGCTATTTAAATCCTATTATACAGAAATATACCATCACAATCCAAACTGGGCAAAGAGAAAAGTCTTCAAGTCCTGGTTTCTAGCACATTTACTTCAAGAAATATTAAAAAACAAAGGTCTTTTCATTTGTATAGCCACAATATATGGAAAAAACTATAATGGGACTTGACTTAAAGCAATGTAACAAAATCTTGACAGATGAAAGAAAAAACAGTGTTTTGTACTGTGTTGAAGAAAACTATCAATCCACATGCTGCCCCGGCTAATGCTGAGAGAAGTAAAGAAGGAAATACCCCTGAGCTGCTTAGTACAATGATATTCAGCTTCTGAATGTGACTGTGACGAGTGTGGGGTGCTAAGGGTGTAAGGACGCATCTCAGAGTTCCACTCCCTTTGGCCATCCTTTCCTCCTGCCCCTCCATATAGCAGTGGACCCCTAGGTTCCCACACCCCTATACCGAGCCTGAAAGCCACTGGTCTACAGTGAGCCAAATGGCATTAGATACACATCTTTCAATTGATGTTTGGAATCACGTACAAACCGTATCAGTCAGTTTTACCACATATACAGTCTTGGGACCTCCATGCGCAGAGGCATGAAAGAAACAGGTATGAAAATGAGAATTTAGAAATTTGGTTTATTTTTGATATAAGACCAAAGTTTATCTTAAAACTTTTAGGATTATGAAACTGTGGTACATTTATACAATGGAGTATTACTTCACTATAAAGAAGAATGAAATCGTAACATTTGGGACGATATGGATGGACTTAGAGACTATTATGTTAAGTGAAATAAGTCAGTCGGAGAAAGACAAATACCATATGATTTCACTTATATGTGGAACCTAAAAAACTGAATGAACAAGGAAAGTAAACAGAAGTGGTCTCAGAGATATAGACGAACAACTGATGGCTGTTAGTTGGGAGGGGGTGGGGATGAGGGAGAAGGGGAAGGGGTTAGACAGCATAAATACGCAACTACAATATTGCTACAGGGACATGAAAGACAGTTCGAGGAATATAATTAATAATGTTGTAAATATTTTGTAGGGTGTCAGGTGGTCACATGTCTTGCATCATGGATGGGGAAGAGGCTTGATCACTGCACTGTACACCTGAAGCTGATGTTGTATAATATTGTATGTCAAGTATAAGTGAATGTATATATATATTCATTCATATATATTCATATATATACACATATATATATACATATATATATACACACATTCAAATATATATTCATATATATATATACATATACATATATATATATATATATATATAGAGAGAGAGAGAGAGAGAGAGAGAGAGAGTGAGTCATGGGACATGGAGTATATAGTGTGGGAGTGGAGTCAAGGGATTTGTAATAGATATGTATGATATTGGGGGGAAGTGGGGCGGTGGATTGGGGAAGGGGGGTTGTCACTTCAAGGGGTAAAAGTATAACTATTGCACTGTGTTGTAAAGCTGAAACTAATTCTAAAAAATGTGTATTTCATAATAAAAAATAATTTAAAAAAAACTTTTAACAGACATGGCCAGACATAAACCAAAAACCTGTGTGGCATGTCACTCGATTCTATGAGTATATTTTGTCTAAAAGTGCTAATTATAGAAAGCCATTTCCAGCCCATTAAATACACTTATTTTGACACAAAAAGGATTGTTGTGATATTAACTGTCTCCCATAGCCTGAATGTAAGCTCCATACAATACCTGGTTTCAGATTCCACTAAAGGATTACAGGTTACCTTGGTGCATTAATCAGAATCCACTTACATTTTTACAACGGGACTTGGGCCAACTGGATGAAGGGTAATTTCTCTACTTCTGCCAATACTAGCAACTCTTGTGAATAAATGCATCATAAGAAAAGCAGACTGTGATCTTGGGAACACTGACTGGTGAAAGAATCCGGGGGTAGGGGAGTAAGCAATCCTTTCAGATGCTGATTTTATAAGCTTGACTAGATTGGTAAAAAGTTTTCATAACAATTTTTAGGGGAAAAGTTCCTCCAGCTCTGTGAATCACTGCCCAGGCCACGAAAGACTGTGTTGCTTGCGAAGTACTTTGTTCACCACTACTTCCACTAGGACCACTTGCGTAAGCATTTTAAATGAACAAATTAAACACCCCACTACACTGTTCACCTGAAATGCAGGGAAGATATAAGAAAACAACAGATGCAAATGCAAATCTATCTGAAGGGGGAGGATGTGACGCTATGCAAGAAATATTATATATTTATACTTGTAATGAGTGATGTTTAAGAAACACAACAAGAGTTCATTATGGTGGCTATTCTGACCATATAACACAACATTCCTAAAGTGTAGGCCAGGTCCAAGGCTAAAGAAGATTCTCAGGAGGGACGTAAGGCCTCAGTATAGAATCACACTATGACCGAAAGCCAAGGCAATAATATCAAACATCATGGTCCTTGATTTACAAACAGTGCCCTCCTGAAATCTGAAATTTCTATTTCCCATACCATTGGGAGACACCCAGTGTTCCTGTATTTTCTTTGAGCTCCTTCTTGCTACAGTAGCATTCTGGTGCTTGCTCAATCTATGACCATTACCATTACAGCAGTCATCTACCAAACAAATCAACAATTCACATTGAGTTGCAACACTATCAACCTGCCATGGAAACTTAAGAGTTGTCTATCTTAGTTGGCGGTGTCCACATATCCCAGGACACAGAGAAGGTCTAAGGTAATTTCTACCTTCATTTAAAAACATGAGACTTCTTAAGTGGCATATTTTAATGTCTCAAATGGAGAGATATAAAATATTAAACTGATATGGAAATAGTTTATGGAATGGAAAAATCAAGAGTGAGTGGGACTAATTTAGAATGATGACTTCTATCATTAGGGAAAGATTAAAGCATGATGCCTCTATCTTAGCTTCAAATACTTGACAGAGATGTCCAATAGATAACATCTAAATGGTGGCAGTCTTAAGAACTTACTACTTAGAGTCACTGCTAGCTTTTTCCCCCCAAAGCCTTTTTTCCCTAGGACACACTCCATAGACCCTGCTGAGGCTGATGGCACTGGGGGTGATAAAAGTAACACTACTTAGGGCCGGCCAAGTGGCTCGTTGGTTAAGAGTTGGCTTGGGAGCGTGAGCTCTGAGCAGCAGGGCTGCCGGTTCGGATCCCACATGAGGGCTAGTGACACTGCCCTCTACAGCTAAGATGGTGAACAACAGCTCGAGCTGGGCTGCTGTGAGTCGCCAGCGATGGTGTAGGCTGGAGCCCCTGCTGCAGTGAGCTGCCATAAGCTACTGTGAGTGGCCGTCCAATGGCCGGCGACCGATTTTCCTCAGCCAAGAAGAGCGCAATGATCACAATATCAACATTGGCCAGTGAAGCAACGTCCTCCACAACTAGACTGAAGAACAAACAGTAACTTGTCTGTTCCCCTTCCCCGATTCCCCAACACTGTTCCCTCCAACTGCCCAAAAAAAATCTTGAAAAAAAAAAAAAGTAACATTACCTACTCAGACCTGATTTACAGAGAATACAGGCACTATAAGTCCTGTCTGATTAGGGAATGCTCTTTTGTCTTACCTTCTGAGAACCATTACTTTCATGTCAATAGGGCACAATCCTTACTATAAAAAACGGGGGACCTAATTTTGCGGATACTGATTTTTTATCCTAGATCAACTGTTACAATGGCCCACATCACACTCTAGAAGACCAGTCAGTAGAAACACAGCATGTCAGCATCACTGATAATGCCAAAGGCATTTACCCTTTTAACATTCAGTAATGGAAACCATAAAACTGAGCTCAAATTACACCTATTAAGTGGAAATAAGCCATTTATCTTAGGGGGATGGGGCTGAGAGGGAGGTAAAAGAATGGGCGGGGACAGAAGGAAGCAGGGCTGGTTGGTCCGGGGATCAGAGGAGGGTCAGTGTCTGATTTGTAAGCACTGACTCAGGGAAGACCTGACAGAGCCTCTGGCTTGCCTATTCAGTGCACTACACACATCTGTTCAAAGGTGATTCCCTCAGTGTTCGGCAGACATTTACCGTGGAGCCAGACCTCTTTCCTTTTGCTAGTAACGTGTCTTGTTGCTTTACTGACTCATAAGGGCTTTTACACAAGAGGAACAAAGAATGTATGGAACCTACATTTAGATTTCTGAGAAGGACTGAAGTATCAAATAATCAGCTTAAATACTTGGTCTTGGTTATACCTTATATAATCTCAACCTACAGAAAGGATGCAACAATGCTTTAAAGGTCATGACAGTAGGTATCGAAAAGCACCATCTCTCTTAATACTTGGGAGGGGACACAATTGAGCATATGGACAATAATCTTGCAGCAGCACATTACTTGCATTATCCTTCCTCAATCACTTGAAGTCACAAGCTATGAAACTGCCTCTAAAAACACTATTCAACGGAAAGCTTCCAAATCCACAAAAGAAAAGAAACACTTGGAAAATGAGAGACAAAGGAAATGAAAGGCAAATAACCAACTCAAAGGCAGAGACAGCGTTAGGTGAGAAGAAACTGGATACTATACTTTGGTTTTGCATTTTTGTATTCTTCAGTGTCTGTGTCCTCGTCCTCTGAGTACCAATTATCTCCTCTTCCTCCAGCCAAGAGGCCCCTGGCCGCCAACAGTCCTGCTGCGTTCCCATAGCCAGTGTATTTCAGCAGGCTGTCCACTGCAAAAACAGAACAAGTTTTTAGACAGGCATCCTGAGTGCGCTATCATCACTGACCACTCACCAACACAGGAGGCTGGAGATCTATGCTACGGCAGGAACTGTTAAAACTGAGAGGTTTCCAAAGTGTGGTAATGGTTCTCGTGAACTGCCTACAAATTCTCTTCTGAACTCTGAGGACCAAAAGCCTTTGCTCAGGAATCAGAAATTCAAACGGAGCTGTTTTGAATATACCTGTGGCAGGAGTGGGACCACTGGGCCACTGGTAAGGGTGTTTTAAGTTTATGTTTGCAAATCTTATTTCTTTATCCAGTTTTAGAGAAATGATGATTAGAAACTGGAATTAATGAAGGCCAGATTGGGATTTTAACAATATAGCTCATCATGGAAAATCTTTCTTATACCCTTTATAGGAATTGGAGGGGAAGAGTATGAAAAATAAGAAAACTTAAGGATATTAGCAAACAGGACAGGCTAAGTTGCTACCTTTAAAAAAAGTGAGCAATGATGTGTAAGCACATGGAATCCAGTGAGAAGGTGGGCCCAGGGGTTACCGGCTGGATTTCAATAATGAACCACTTACTAGCTGGTTGACCTTGGGTACGTGAATTTGCAGTTCTGTACCCCAGTTCTAATCTGGAGAACTGGAATAATAGTATCTACCTCACAGGTTAATACATGCAAAGTGCTTAAAAGAGTTCCAAAAAGTAAACACTCATTGTTTTTCTCTGGTAATATTAGGTAAAATGATTATTGATCATTTTAGACTTATCTTAGTCAAGCCGCACCCCAAAATGAAACATTTGGTGCAGATCCTCTGAATTTCCCTGCTTGTCATCAGTGTGAGGTGCTATCTCTAAGAGAAGCAGACACATAAAACTTTTGCAGGGAAACCCTAAACTATACGAGTTATTGTGAGAATGTGTGTGTGTGTGTGTGTGTGTGTGTGTGTGTGTGTGTGTGTGTGTGTGTGATTTCTAAGTACCTTTAAGGAAAATACTCAATCATTAGCAGCTTTACGTTAGGAGCACTTTCTTTTCTTTAGCTACAATTTCAAGGTGAACACTAGAATATTCAATCAAAAGATAAAAAGTGGCAAAATTTTCTTAAGGCTTTCAATAAAATGTCACCCTAAAGACAACTGTAAGAAACAAAATGTAACACTCTCTTATCGAGGTGAAAAGCCTTAGTAAAATCTACATCTGAAATACCACTGTAATTCAGACCACTAACCTCAAAAAAGACAAAATAAAGCTGGCACAGATTCAGAGGAGGGCAATTAAAATGACTTTGGGGATCTGCTTGGGGCAGTGGACAGGGAAATAGATGGGTGAGGAAGGGGATAAGAGTATGAAAACATGAAGGGTGTGGGTAGAAAGAACAGTCCAGCATAGAGCTAGCTGTCCATTAAACTTTCAAATACTTGAACTACAGGGTACCTCCCTTGACAATGAAAATATAAGAAAGTCCTACTTTCAAAGAATAACAATCTGGTAAAATCTGTGTCAAAGGAAACATGGGTTAATAATGTAAGTAGATTAAATAAAGTTTACACTAGTCACTTTCAACCAGTGTCTACCTTAAAACCTATTGGTAACTGTGGTTTCTTTGGTAATAATTCTTAGTGGGTACTCAATAGAATCATATTAGAATTTAATGACGGATCATGGTGGTAAAATGTGAAAGTCCTCTGAATAAATCTGATAAGCTGTCTTCAGTAGCTCCAGGAGATGGAGTGGTTTAGATAAGTTAATGAATTGTCAATGGATTATTAGGGAAGGTGAACATGAGTATATACAGGTATTCTTAATATTCATAGAGGTAATGACACTGTCAGACACAGGGTCACTGAGGCTGAAAGGTCACAGATCTGAACCCACATGGATACTCTCATTTTAAGTGTTTTTGATAAGGCTTATTTTTAACAAATAGTGGTTCAGAAAAGAAATATTCACTGAAATTGTGAAAGTCTAAATTGAGATGATATGAATAAATGGCTTAAATAACAATACTTAAAAAGACAAAATAACAACAATAAAAAGACACAAAGTGTCACCTACAATGACTAAAGATTAAAATAGTTTAAGTATGCAGTTTATCAGAGTCCAAAATAGGTTAAAAAGTAGTAAACACAACACAAAATAACCTGCTTTCTTATGCAGAGTATCTTCCTGGAAGCTAGTTAATAGTAAAAATCTCTAGCACTTCTATGAAAATAACGTTTACTGCTCATTCGTAGGAAAAAACATGTGCCAACCCTGACAGCTTCGGTTACAAAGATGATTTAAGACACACCTTGCCATCAAAGTAGATAAGGATGCAGCCAATAGTTTTAAAATCAAATGAACTTCTGTTAATAGGATAAAATAGTTAAAAATGGAGGTTGGGGAGGGGAGACAAATGAACTACAAAATCCTCACAATGAGAAGCATTTTCTTCGTAAGGTTCTTATTGACATTCTGTATTTTCCGTCCTTGGTTGAGAATCCACATATGCAAAAGACCAATTTAAGTTACATACTGATTTTCTACTTTAGTTATATACTGATTTTCGACTGCATTGATGGTCGGCACTCTTTAACAACCCCCCCTTCCCCTTCAAAGTTGTTCAAGGGTCAAGTACATTTTGTGGAGTGTTTCTGGCTACTTTTTAGTCTATTTTCAAGTAGTAAAAGTAAAAGGAAAATTGACTGAACTTGGATGTTAAGGTGAACTGCTAAGGCAAACAAAAAATATTCTTGGTGGTCCTCAAAAGAAAAAGAAACACATCCATATATGTGTTCTTTGTCATAGTAACCATTCATGCAGTTAGGTGAAACTGCTGCAGAAACAAAACAAATCAGCATTCAGTCAAAAAGCTGTAAGAAATATTTCACCATTATCTTACCACAATGCTAGAGGAACGCAACCACAGCAGCACTCCGCAGGTCAGAACTGCGCAGGCAGTAATGGTACTACCGCTTACACAAGCATGGGTTTTACACACTCTACCATGAAAACAAAAGCGAGCTTTTGCTTTTAACCAAGGAGAAAGAACGGCAGGGCCATATTCTACCCAGAGACCATTCCCCCTTCTCCGTTACACAGAAAAGACTTTATAATCCTTTTCCTTAGAGCCAAATACTGCAACTGTTAGAAATCCCACACTAGTAACTTCCTCTAACTAGTCTATTTCCAGTCTCATATCCCTCCTCACAACTAGTTGCCTGACACATCTTTGTAAAGCAAAATGATGGTGTTACCATCTTCCTGGATGACGCTTCTAACGTCTCTCCTCAAGGCTGAAGCTCTCAAGTTCTAAAGCAGGGTGTAAAGCGTTCTTCATTTTGTGGCCTCTGCCTTCTTTTCCAGCCTCATCTCCTAATTATTCCTGCACACTGTGGATCCCTCACAACTTGAACTAGTTTCTTCTCAGTACACACCGGCCTATTTCCCACTTCCGTCCTCTTCCATGAGGGCTTTCTCTGACCTTCTCCACACTACCCAGTCACTCCCTCTTCCAGGGTGCCACCGCACCTGGCACACTCCTCTCTCATGGTGCTTACCAGGGTGTACTGAAACGATTCCTTCATACGGAGAAATGTATTACCACACTGAGTTAACAGCACAGGTATCTGCTCTTTCATTAAACATTTACGGGGCACCTACTATCTGTCAGGTACTTTGTTGAAAACTGGGGATCCAAAGATGAAGAAGACATGATTTCTGACTTAAAGAAACTCAACGTCTAGGACGAAAAGTCAACGAATAAAAGAGTTACATCATAACAACTGTGAAAAGCATTAAAAACAGAGATAAGTAAAAATTGTAAAAAGGGGAGGATGATTAACTCTACCTCGGATGATGAGAGATGTCTTCAAGAGATGACGCTTAACCTGATCTTCAAGGATCAGTAAAGCTCACCAGGCTAAAAAGATGGGGAAAGGCACACCATGCAAAAAGAACAGCATCTGCTAAGTCAAGAGGATGTGCCGAGGAATGGCGCAATAGAATCAGGCAAGAATAATGACTTTAGTATGATTACACAGCAAGTGTAAGGTGGAAGTGGATTCAGAATACACTATGGAGACAAGTGTGGAGGTAAAATGTGGATTTTACCATGTAGGTGACAAGGAGTCACTGAAAGTTATACAAGGTGAAATGACAAGATTATATTTGTATGTTAGAACAGTCCCTCTGTTAGCCACGTGGAAAACAGACTGAAGAAAACCTGACCAGACAGAGGGAAATGACAACTTCTAATAGTTCATTAAGAGATTTGGGGATCCCCAGCAAACAGGCTGAAGCAGAAGCCAAAGGAGAGGTTAAGATCACTCAGGAAGCAGTGGAAGTAAGAATGGGGGGGGTCAGAAAAGTACTCTAGGGAACTGTGGCAATGAAATGTGGACAAAGACAGGAATTAGCAAATGACACTGAAAAAGAAAAAAACAGAAAAAGACAGGGGAAATCTAGGAGCGTGCGTGGTAGCACGGAAACAAAGGGAGTGGCCAATAGTGTCAACTGTTATGAGAGACGTAGTAAGATAAAGACTAAAACATGTCCATTGTGTAGTTTGTTAGTATGTGACCTGACTGGGAGCATTTTCAGCGGCATCTGGGGGGTAGGGAATGGTAGTGGAAAGCCTGACTGGCATCAAGTTGAAGACTGAGTGGGTAGTAAGGATACTGAAAAGAAAAACAAATTCATCTTTCAAGATGCTGAGGTATGAAGGGCAGTGACATGAAGATGGATACAGGTTGAGGAAAACAGGAAGAATTAAAAGACAAAAGGATAGAGAGTAACAACTGATGGAACAAAGCTTCTGAGAAGATAGAAAAAGATCAACAGGAAAGGGACACTGTGTGGCCTGAAGCTAAAGAGATGCCTATTCCTCTGAGAGAGAGGGGACTAAAGCAAGTTTATAAAGGTGTGGGGCTTTGCAAAGGCTGAGGGATTTATTTACCTCTGCAGTTCAGCCCCTCCCACAATACCTAGCACATACTGGGAAGTAATGAATATGTTAAGGGGGGGTAAACCCCACAAAGGCAAGGGGGTTTACAAATTATTTTCTTTTATTAAACTCTTTAGGCCCACTTTAGAAAGTACACAATTTGCAGAGCAGGTAATAAAAACTTAGTTTTTCAGGGCTCAACAAAAGCAGCTAGTAGCCTGAGCACAAGTTAACCTGTGGGCCACTATCAGCTGGAGGTCGAGTTCAGCCTGGCACAGATGGGTATTTAAGACACTTGGATGGTTTCCTCTGGGCCAAGTCTTCCATAAAATTTTGCCTTTTGTATCCCACCCCATTTCCATTTTCCTCCTTAATCTAATCTCTGTTCCTAACCCAATTTGACTGCGGCTTGCTGTGTCTATTTAGTGGTCTGACTTTTGAGCCTTGATCACGGTACCTTCACTTTCAAACAGCTTTGAACATCCTGAAGAGGAAAGTTCAGCCACTCTGATAAATTATTGGAAATTTATTTCATTTTGATACAATCGGCCTCCAAACCCAACCCAAACTCCAAAATCTGGTGACTTTTAAGTTAGTTGAATGTGGGCTATGAACTTTTATTTATTTTTGCCAGAAGGTTTAAAGTTAGCTTTAGTTGACAGCACTTAAAAACTGGGAGGTTTTATGTAAAAATCCAGAGTCCTGACTTCTCTTGGAAAATCTGGAAGATTTGGTAACACTGGCTACATGTTTCTTCCTGGTAATAATCAGTTGGAGCTAAAGAGCAGCAGGGTCCTCTTTCTAGCTCCCTCAGTCCCCTCATTCCCTGGTCCAAATGCACTGTGTCCCCAACAATGAGTAAGTGTCAGTTTTCATGTCATTTTATGTCCAGTCCATCTGACTTACTTTTATCACCAGCCTGGTACTTGCAGGCATTTGAGTTTGTAACCCTTGATAAGAAGGTAAATATGAGAGCAGTGACCTTGTTTATCATTTATTCTTCTGTATTCCCAGGGTCTAGCTCAAAAAGTATTGGTTAAATTCTTATTCCAGAAGAATATATTTACTAAACTTAAAATCAAATTGGAAGGAAAAGCATATGAGCATATATAAATTGTTAAAGATCAAATGAAAAGGATAAAATTTTGCTAATATGGGTTGGCTTTGGGTTCAAAGTTAGGACTGTGAAACCTCAAATATTGGATTCTAGGGGGAACGAAGCGAGCCATTTCAAATGAAAAACAATTAATAAACTCATTTATAAATGCATATACTATATTTGCTATGATACTCATTAAGTCATTAGTCAGGCAATTATATTTAGATATGTAATTTATGTATTTAGATATATAATTAGAGAGAAAACAAACTTTATTTCCCCCCTTTTAATAACTTTTTTAGAAGTACACAAGAAATGCATGCTCCCTGCAGGAATATTACAAAATACAGAGAACCAAAAAAGTTAACAGTCATCCTACTACTTGGAAGTAACAATGGATAATATTTTGATAAACCTTTTTTAATGAATAGATACACATATGTGTGGTTTAGATTTATGTATATACTCTTTAAAAAAACAGCTCATTTCTGATCGATTAAATTCAGCCAGTATTTGTAGATTACTACATACAAGGCACTATACCATCACTTAATTCCAAGATGCTATGTCAATCTTTTTTCAAAGTCATGAAAGAGTTGTTTAAAATAGATATTAACTAGTCTATGATAATAGTTGAAGATAATTATTATGAGAGGAAATATGAAAGAATGGAATGATAAGACTCAAATTTGGGCTCCAGCCCTAAGCAACCACCTGACCTTGGGTAAGTTACTAAAAGGCTCTCAAATGCCAGGTTGCCTTCTTTATGACACTGAAATAATAAAAATATTTACCTTAGAGGGTCCTTATGAGAATCAAATGGGATTATGGCATTGGATGTTCGGCACATGATACCTGAACACATAATAGCTGTGTTTATTATCATTGTTATGATATTGATCAAATTATGTTGCTAATATACAGGAACTAAAGTGGTTGGATAAATCAGTCAGAAATGAAGTTTAAGAATTCAATGGCTACAACTCAATAGCAAAAAATCAAATATAGTTGACCCTTGAACAACATGAATTTGAATTGCAAGGATCCACTTATAGATTTTTTTCAGTAAATATGTATAAATATTTATACACAAATATATAAATAAAATAAACATATATACATAAAATAAATAATAAATATAAATATAGTATATAAATATACTATAAATGTATTTTCTCTTGTGATTTTCCTAACTTTTTTTCTCTAGCTTCTTTAGTGTAAGAATACAGAATGTAAAACATACATAAACATACAAAATATGTGTTAATCAACTTTTTGTGTTATTGGTAAGGCTTCTGGTCAACAGTAGGTTATCAGTTAAGTTCTTGGGGAGTCAAGTTATACATGGATTTTCAACTGTGCAAGGGGTCGGCACCCTTAATCCCCAAGTTGTTCAAGGATTAACTATAATTCGATTATAAGTGGGCAAAGGACCTGAATTGGCATTTTTTTCAAAGAAGACAAAAATGGACAACAGTACATGGAAAGGTACTCAACATCACTAATCATCAGGCAAATGCAAATCAAAAGCACAATGAGAGATCATCTCATACCTGTTAGGATGGCTTTTATCAAAAAGACAAGAGATGGTAAGTGTTGGCAAGGATGTGGTGAAAAGGGAATCCTTGTACACCATTGGTGGGAAGGTAAACTGGTGCAGCCACTATGAAAGGCAGTATGGAGATTACTAAAAAAATGAAAAATGGAACTACCATATGATCTAGCAACCCCCCTTCTGGGTATATCCAAAGGAAACAATATCAATATCCCCAAGAGATATTTGCATTTCCATGTTCATTCCAGTATTATTTACAATAGCCAAGATATGGAAAACAAGTAAGTGTCCATTGAAGGATGAATGGATCAAGAAGATGTGATTGATATATATATATATATATATATATATATATATATATATATATGTATATATATATATATATATATGTAGTATTATTTCAGCATGACAAAGAAGGAAATCCTGATATTTGTGACAACATGGATAAAGCTAGAGAACAGACAAAGAAAGATAGATACGGTATGGTCTCACTTATATGTGGAATCTTAAAACAAACACAAAATCTCATAGAGCCAGGGAGTAGAATGGAATGGTGGTTACCAGGGGGTCAGGGGTATGGGAAATGGGGAGATACTGGTCAAAGAATACAAGCCTTCAGTTATAAAATGAGTAAGTTCTGGGGATCTAATATACAGCATGGTGACTATAGTTAATAATACTGTATTATAAACTTGAAATGTGCAAAGAGTAAATCATAAGCATTCTCACCACACACACACACACACACACACACACACACACACACACACACGAAAGGCAATTATGTGAAGTAGGGATGTGTTGACTGTGGTAATCATTTCACAATGTACAGGTATATCAAATAATCATGTTGTGCACTTTACACAATGTATACAAAATTTATACAATTTTATTTGTCAATTATACCTCAATAAATCTGGGATTAAAAAAACCCCACAAGAATTCAACTGACTTAAGATTTTGAAAGAAGTGAGTGAAGTTTTTCACCTCCAAATTATCTATCTCACAAAACTGGGGCTCTATAAAACAGTAGTAAAAATCTGCTTAGGTGGAACTTTTATATGCTTACATGGTACATTTATAAACTAGGAGATGAAGAAAAAAATAGGTAAGAATAGCCGAGTAACTTCATCAAAGTGCCTTGTTTGGAGTACGCACTTGCCTTTTGCAGAGAAAGTAACATACAGTTTAGGAAACATTTTAAATTGCTAGACTTATCTCAGAAGACATGCACTTTATATATACTTATAAAATAATATTCATTACATCGTAATGTAGTTATTTTTTAATTTCTTTCTACTTCTATCTTACTCTATCTCAAGGGCAAGGGGGTGTATCTTAAGCATTTTTGTACTTTCATCTAGATTATACAGCCCACATTCAATAACAATTTATTGACTAAAGAACTTAGTGAAGAAACCAAAGCTCCATAGATTTAATTCCAAGAGGAATTAAAAAGGGGAACTAACCTAGGCCTTTGTTTGGGCATCAAAATTGCAGGACCTGAATGACTTAAGCAGATTTTTCAGAATGGTTCCAGGTCCTGACTCATCAAAATTAAAAACTCTGGGTTAAGGATACAGAAGGCAAAGTTTAAATATGAGTGTTTGGTAGTGTATCTGTCTGTGTGTCTCAATGGCTTCAGAAGCATACAGAAAATGTTTTTAAGTTATTAATTTTAATATCACCTCAGGCCTCTAATAGAACTGATAGAGAGTAAGCTCTGAAAATAGGAGAATGAGATGGCGACTCCTATCAGAAAGATTTCTCCAACTCCCTCAGAAAAACAGAGACGTAAAGGGCAGAGAGAGTTTAACCTACCTCTCTCTTTGCAAAGGACAAAAAGGAATTCAGCAGCAATTTGCTTGACTCCAAGGTCAACATGTGTCATGAGGCGCACCAGCTTATTTCTCACAGTTGAGCCAACTTCAGGTCGATTTGTCACATCCCTTAAAGGTGGTAAAACCTAATGGTACAAATGCAAAAACTGTCATCAGTTACAGGTACTAGAGCAAGTGAGGACAACACCATGAAACTCATCAGTCTACTGAGCTCAGTTTTGTACGAGTGGAAAAAACACTTAAAAAATAAATAGGTTTGCTTCCAACTAAAATAAAACTCAACAACAGCAACAAAAAACAAACCTCAAATAATTTCACACCTGTCATGAAATTTTATTTGAAGAGAAACGTCTCTTCACTGTCCCACCATGATCTACTCCAATCCATTTCAGAGCTTTTACTCATCTCAGCACCTAGCGTGCCTCTGCTTGCCTCTATCAAAGTCGATTTTAAAGTCTGGGTCAAGTTTCTCTTTCTTCCATGGAGACTTCCTTAATATCCTGACTCATATTGATTTTTCTGTTCTTTTCATTCCTGCAGCATTTTCTACTTACTAAAAAATTCTGTACTTACGTTTTCTAGTTGTTTTATTTTATAACAAAGAATGGCTATTAATTATTGAGTACTTCCTATGTGCTCGTTGCTGGAACAGATGATATACATATATTCTCTATAATCAGTCCTCACAGTAACCATGCAAAGGATGTAGTAACATCACCGTCATCACTATGAGTACTTTATGGGCTGAGCCTCAGAAGGCTTACATAACTTGGTGTATCCATTCGTTTGCTCACTCACTCACCCATCCACCCACCCAGGCTCCTTTTATTCTCATTTGCCCCTTATCACCCTGGTTGCTTTATCTCAGTCTCTTCTGCCAATTCTCTTCTCTTCTCCTTGGTTGAGTCTTGGACAGTATGTCCTCACTATTTTCATTCACTCTATTGGTGATCTCATCCAGTTTTATGGCTTTATATGGTCTCTATATGCTGATAGCTCCCTATATTATAATATCTCCATCTTGATTTCTTCCCTGACCTCTAGATTTTTAAAGACCTCTCAAGTTTGGCATGTCCTAAACAGAACTCCTGATGGTCCCAGCAAAGCTGTTCCTTATATAGTTTTCCATCTCATTAAATGGCAAGTCCATTCTTCCAACTGTTTGGTACAGAAACCCTGGAAATATCCTTGCCTCCTCTCTTTCATACCCCATATCCAATCCATCAGCAAATTATTTTGGTCCCACCTTTAAAATATATCCACAACCCAACCGCTTCTTACTGCCTCCTCTAGTACTGCCAAATCCAAGCTACCAGTGTTTCGCATGTGGACTACACACAGCCTACTAAGTGGTTCCTGCTTCTATCCTGGTCCTCCTAGGATTCATTCTCTGCACAGCAGCCAGGATGGTCCTTTGAAAGTCCGATCATGTCATTCCTCTTCTCAAAGTCCTCCAGTTCTCATGGCTTCTATCTCGCTCATAGTAAAAGATGGGGTTCTTACAACCCCCTTAGGTTTCACATAATCCAGCTTCCTGCTCCTTTTCTGACTTCACTTCTACTATACGCTTTTCTTACACTGCTACAGCCACACAGACCTTCACATGGAACTCCTTAAACACACCAAGCATTTTCCTGCTTCAAGGTCTTTGCACTTGCTGCTCCCTCTGCTCAGAAACTCTTTCTTTAGAAACTTGATGGCTTAGTCCCTTACTTCCTTCAGGTCTGTTCAAATGTCACTTACAGGAAGACGCTTTCTGACCACCCTATATAACTAACCTTTAGCATGCTCTTTTTTACCATCCCCCTCCACTTCAATCTTCCTCATAGCATTTATCAACACCTGACACAGTATACATTTATTTCTTTACTGTCTGACTTCTTCCACAAGAGTCACTGGGGCATGGGGGCAGAGATTTCTGTTTTGTTTACTGTTCTCAGCACCTGGCATGTTATAGGTATTCAATATTTCCTGACTGAAGGAAGAATGGATGAATTCAAGTAACTTTATAAAAGTTCCTTTATAAGCTCGGCATTATGCTAGCAAATGAGAACAGACACAAAGTCAAATAATAACTTACTGTGCTGACCCTTTATGTGTATATTATTTTTATTTAATCCGTTCAACTTATTTTCTTCCTTCCCTCACTCTCTATATTGAGTGCCTACCATATATCAGGAGATATCGGAGACAATGGAGATATAATTGAATAAAAATGAAAGCTAAATCTCAGAAAATGAAGTAATCTACCCAAGGTATTCACACAATCCATTCTTAATATCCCTGGTAGGGTAGAGCACAACGCTCTTTGTGTTCTATAGGCATAAAGTAATTGCACAATTAATTCTTGTTATTTGATTCAGTCAACCATACTGAGTTTACCTTCTATTTCTAGAAGAATGAGACATGTAACAAGTGATTTCATGTAGTATGTGCCTAAAGTTCCAGGGTACAGAATCTATTAGCAAAGGTTATCACATAAAAATTTGTTAGCTATGTTTTGGGTTCCTTAAAACAAGTTTCCTTAAAATGAAATTTTGTGGTTTTTATTGTTATGTATCATTTCCAGACAAACTGTACAGATATAGACCCTTTCTATTACCCCGCAAATACTACCCTCCAAAAAATTTATTTTCTTTGACCAATCTTGTCCAGCTCCTCTTTTAAACCCACAGCATCCTCCTCTCTGCTATAAGCCTCTCCAGACTAACCCAACCTGGATCAGTAATGTCTATCATCTGTTCTCTTTCTACCTGCTCAAATGCAGTACAGACTACTCAAGACCAATTTCCTGTGGGTATGCACGCGAAGGATTTAATCAGGTATTAACTATAAGGCATAATAGTCAATTAGCCATGGTTCCATTTATACTATTACCAAAGTGAACCATCTGTTCCTTTAAGTCCTGCCTTTCTCAATTATCATAGTCTACAGTGCATCCTCCTCAGAAGGGACACTGATTTTTGTATTGTGCCCTGTATCTTTAGTTATCTTTTTCTTGTCACATCTTATCCCTTTATCTATACTGTAGTGTTTCTTTGAGGACAAGAAGTGGGCTCATAATCTTTTCTATCTACATAATGTGTGACCCAAGGCCTTCATATAAAGCTGTTTAACAAACAGGTTTAGGTTTTTGTTTTTGTTTGTTTGCTTTTGGCTGTCTTGGTTACAGATAGCAAGATCTAAACAGTTTAGTTGAACCTGGATCTCCTATGTGAAAAAGCTAAAATGTTGAAAACTTAAAATATTTTCATCTATTATTCTTCAAGTCCTCCTAGTCATGGCAAAATGTCTTAAAATAGTCAAACTTGGAAATTACTTTAATTCATTAACTAGTTTATTTTGCTTAAATGATTATTCATGCATCACTATACCTCTCTTCCTCCCATAGACTGTAAATTCCTCAAAGATAGAGTCAGTCCCTACTTTCTAATCCCTCCTTATCAGTAACACCTATTAATGTGCCCACATACACATAGTGAAGTGCTTAAGAAGTCATGACCATAAACACAGAGGGGGAAAATGAGCCTGGTTCCTTTAGTAAGGGAAATTCTATAATATATGGCAATAAATGAACAATGGGGCAAATGGTGGTACCATGTATTGAAATGTGGAAAGAAATGGGGAAGAAACAGGGTGGGGGAAATGGGACACCAAGAGATTAGTTTGGGATATGTTAAACTTAAGATACTTACTATACATCCAAGGGGAGGAGATGAGTAGACAGTTTGCTTTATAAGTCTGGAGCTTAGGGGACAGGTCAGGGCTAAAGATAGAAATTTGGAAGTCATCAGTATATGGATGATTTTCGAAACCATGACTGCTGAATGAGATGAAAGATGAGTGAAAAGAAAAGTCAGGGTGAGCATAAAAACTCTTCTGAGGAACACTGCATAAAGAAGAGCCGAGAAATGAGGAAGCAGCTTGAGAACTGGGGTTAAGAGAAGGTTTTTTGCTTTAACAATGGAAGATGTGTTTGGGTGTGGACAGAAATGATCCAATACATTAAAAAAATGACTAATGTAAGAAGAAATAGAGGGAATAAATGTAGAAGCAAAGTTCTTGAGAAGGTGAGCAGGAAAGGGACCCAGGATACCACTGGAGCCACAGAAGGAAGCAGGGACAATTCATCCGCTGTGACAGAAGGGTAGACAAAAGGTATGGTGGGACAGATGCAGATATGGTGGGAAGATGCTTTCTTACCATGACCTCCACCATCCTACTCCAAGCCTCCATCATCAGCTCTGTTTGGGCTGGTCTCTTTACATCTACTCACACTCCTCTAGTCTACCTCACAGAGAGTAGCTAGAGTATCTTTAAATATAAATGAGGTCACATTGCTCCCCTACTCAAAACGGTCCCTAGCTTTCCCATTTCACTTAAAAGAGAATCAGAAATCCCATACAATCTTAAGCTATTTAGTTCTTCCTTACCTCTTTTACCTCATATACCACGCTCTCCTTTGTATATTATTACCTAAACTTGCTTTTCCGTAAGCATTCCAAAGCATCCTCTCATCTCAGGGACTTGGAACTTGTTCTCTCTGGTATATTCTTTTTCCAGAATATTCTCAGAGATCTTTTCTTACTTGTCCAAGTTTGTGCTCAAATGTTATTTCTTCAGAAAGGCCCTCCCTTATTCCCTGTCTCTCCTTCCCCTGCTGTATCTATCTGCAGAACACTTATCACTACTTGCCATTATATCATATATTTATTTGTTTACTTTTTTATCCCCCCACCTGAAGGTGAACTCCACAAGGCAAAGACTTCATTTATATTTCAATGCTTAGAACAATGCTTAGAACACAGCACATAGATCTCAATAATTATTTGTTGAATAAATGAATGAGTGACTCAAAAAATACACAGGATCACTTATTTCTGGATTAGAAAGATGTCAAAGATTGAAACAAAGTTTTCTGAGTTTCTGACTTTCTGAAAGAAAACCATTATGAAAGAATTCAACTCATTAATTCTATGTTAAAAGAAAAACCATATAGAAGAAGATTAACTTTAAGATGTAAGATGCATTAAATAGTTACCTGATCTTTGAGAAATTTTCTGATGTTTCGATGGGCTCGGGAACATTCTGTTAATAAGCTGAGAACTGGAGTTAGACCCTCTCTATAGCTGCTTCCCTATAAAGAAAACCATACATGCTACATTAGTTTAGTTTCTAACAGTATAACTTTTCTCCATAAAACTGAGCATATTAATATTCTTTTTTGAGGGGGAGACATTTTATGTTACCAAAGCTTTACAAGCTATTTCAAAAATTATTTTCCTTTCTTTTTCATCAGTTATCTTCATGTTTACTAAAGTTCATTTTTATCCTTCAGGGATTTTCCTATATTTTGTGCGGTCCTCACTGACTTACCCAATGGGCTTAAGTGAGGCGAAGGTTTTGATGACCCACCCATACTACTTTGCTGCCTTTTAATATAGTTACCTGACAAAGCAAGTGACAGATGAGAGAAAATCAGCAGCTCACAACAAGTGGAAAATTGATTTTTCTTTTGAAGGTGTCTTTTAGAAATTATAGAAAGTATTTGTCATCAAGTTTATTTTTTTGGCGGGGGGATAAGTTTTACCTCTAGGACTTAAAAAATACCTACATGGAAAAGTAATTCATTTTTCCTTTGCTTTCAGGCATTAGTCACCATTTTGGTGTTGCATCAACACAAATTTTTAGCTTTAAGTAAATAAAATCACTTGGTTTTAGCAGCTTATCATATATTATAGTAAAGTGCCTTCCAGAGTTCAAATAATTACACAAGGTGTCAACTATAAAAAAATCTTAATTTAAAAATCATATCCTCTGATATCTGTATGTGGCACATCTATATTCTTTAGAAGCATCTTCCCAAGGCCTCCATTTTATCAGCCTTACCTTGTCTATTCTCTTCTCCATAAAACTGAGTAAAACATGAATGGCTTCCATATTCATACCATTGTATACCATGGTATTGTTTTTCAAAACTGTTTCTTTCTCAGCTGTTTTATCACTGGGCAGTTCATCTAGAGTCGTTGCCTCTTGGGCTGTTTCTTCATGGGTTAATGGACAAATGAGAACATCCAAACAAGAGACCGGAACATTGCTTAAAAGGTTGACTGCATTACTGAAAAGCAATTTAAAAATACGATATTTTAATTTGATTGAATAGTCCTTTAAAACGCAAACATAATAATAAGTTCAGAAGTGACTTTTAGGAGTCAATTAAAATTTTTCTTTTTCAAAATGAGCCTTTACTATCACTTGGCATTTACTGACTAAGAGACAGAAAATAAAGGACTATTTCAAATACACACACGACAAATTAGAAAGAACAGATGCTAAATGGACACACACAATCACATGTCATTTCTGAAATGAGAAACTAGGAATTAGTGAGCTTTAACACCAGCTCTTTAATTTTATTACAACACAATGCTAGCTTTACGTTTTTTTTCCGTGGGGTTTCAAATCCTTTTGTGGATCCACTGGTGTTTTATTATTCCTTTACAACATAAAGCATCTGAGAAGCACTGTATATAAGCAGCTTATCACAGAGGCAACAACAGTAAAAGCCCAATATCATAGGATTAAGTTTTGTTCTTTTTAGATTTATGTAGAAAATACAACTTTTTAGATCATCCCATTTTTTTGTACAGCATTTGCAGAAAAGGGGTAATGGTGCTTTTTCTTGCTCTCTCATCACCAGGTTTCTTTAAAAGAGGCCCACTACAGCTCTTTTGAATCTCGATCCCCTAGGCCTTTCTGCTATGTATTAATGAATACACCAGCCTGGGATACACACCAGCAGGGGGAACCCAAACCTTGTATTTTTGGTATTCCCTAAAAATCTTGCACTGTTGCTCAGTGTGTAAGAGATTAAAATGACACTAACAATTTAAAAATTAGACATGTTCTCAATTAACATATTTCCCTTCCTGCATTATTGCATATTCTTTCATCTAGGCGGATAGGTGGTGTTCTGCTAACTGGATCATGTAAGCCCCTGCCGCAGAACTTCCTGATAAACAACAATGGAAAGACAGGCATTACATTTCCTAGTGACAGAGAAGCAGATCTAAAAATAACCACATCCTAGCTAAAAATAAACTCTTGCAAATGCAATTTGAAAGTCTAACCACTTGGAAACCAAATTCAAGGCTTAATGTATCTGATGCTGTCCTAATTTAGACCACAGTAGTTCCTTTTAATTTAGATTATAGTGACACCCTCAAAAATAAAATAAACAAGAAAACAGAAATAAAATACATTTTTTTCTCTCCTTTATCCTAAGTGTGGCTCCACTTCCCCAAGAGTGAATATTTCCTTTTTTTTTATATTATGGAAAAAAAATTTGTAAGAAATCAAAGTTTAAAAACTAGAAGATGCAGAGCAATGAGTAGTAACTTAAAGGGTATCAAAAAAAATCTGAACCAAGAACAAAAATAATTTAACAAATCCTATGAATGATTCCTGGTAAAATATAAGTTATTTGGTTGCTCCCACTAAAAAGCTACAGCTGCTTCTATTATTATTACCACTACTGTTAAAGTCCCTAATTTTGGTTATTTGTAAATAATCACAACTGGTTGAAATAAAATGCTTTTCCCACGAACTTTCTTTTAAAACATTTTGCAAACATCTGTAGTGCTTTGTCTATAGTTAAAAATGTTTCGCTTCTGACTTAACATGTTTGGAAACTGTTATTAAACATCACAGATTCACTGGGGTTAAAAAAACAAAACCAAACAAAAGAACTCTACCTTGGTGTTACTTTCTAAAACTGTATAAGCCATTCTGAAACGTCAGGACTTTTTTTTCTTTTGAAACCCATAGGGCAATAGGCTCTGAAGTCCATCGATAATATAATTCTCTGAATCTACCCTAGAGACCACATTGAAAAGTTTAAGACGATGCAGTTCATTACAAATGAATGTTTCCCTTTAAATTCCTTTAAAAACAACAGTTTCCAGGAATTTTGTAAATTTAAGAAACCAAATGTAGAGTTTGAGTCGTCAAATATTTGGATGTTTTAGGCTTTTCAAGAAAAGTTCCCATTTTGTCATTTCTTATTAAACAACTGGGTTCCCAAACAACTACAAAATTAATTTTCTGGCTCACTGTGTTTGAGCTATTCTTTTTAAGTTAGGAAGGCCAGCTTTTTGAGCTCTGTCACTTCTCTGACAGTTTTATTTGTAGTAGAAGAGTGTATGAAATTCTCCAGCTACCAGGAAGTCAGTGACTATGCACAGATCCACACAATGGTGTTTGCATTCCTACTCCAGGGGGTAGAAATACTGTGTATATTACTCTCCCCTTTTCAGCTTCCTAGAGATCATTAATCACTGGGACATGACATCCTCCCACTCATGCTCCCAGCCCCCTCCTGATATGCAGATTTAAAAGCAAGGCCCATTTAGAGCTCCTTAATGCCCTGATTAAAGCCTTGTTAGTTGTGGGACAGGGAAGGCAATCTAAAATCCAGCCCTGTATCAATCACTGGACTAAACATAAATTAATACCAAATGACACCGAGGAGAATGGTGACAGTACATGTAGATCTACAGCTGTTAGCAAATCTTCCTGGTCAAATGTATCTTCCTTATACTTCAGGCTCTTTTTTCAGGGCTGGGAAATCTACTTAAATGAACCTTAAGATCTCCCAAAGAGTTTCGGATGTAAATACCTAAGTTTACTTTAAATCAATTCAGTAAGTATTTATTAATTACTTGCGCTAGGCATTGCTTTAGGAAGGTATTATGAAGAGAAGAGAGACAAATCCCTGCCCATATGGGGCTTATTTTCCAGCCTGCAGAGAACAGTAAATGAAAAGTAAACAAAACAAATACCATATTTTGCCATGTATAATGCAAACTTTTTTGCTCAAATTTGTGAGGGAAAAATAAGGATGCACATTTTACATGGGTAGTACTAATTCTGTATCTATATAAATGTGTCTCTCTTTTTTTTTTAAGATTTTATTGGGGAAACA
>NW_017731421.1:3108777-3139362 GCF_001890085.2 Hipposideros armiger
CTTCACTGGCCCATGTTGGTATTATCATTGCGCTCTACCCGGGTGAGGCAGTCGCTTGCTGGCCAATGGACGGCCACTCACGGCAGCTCACGAAAGCGCACATCTGCTGCCGGCCAGCCCCACTGCAGCCTACACCGTCGCCGGTGACTCACGGCAGACCAGCTGCAAGTTGAGCTGTTGTTCACCATCTTAGCTGTAGAGGGCGCAGCGTCACAGGCCCTAATGTGGGATCCGAACCGGAGCCCTGCTGCTCAGAGCTGGCATCCCAAGCCAATTCCTAACCAATGTATCACGTGGCTGGCCCTCTTATTCTTTTATTTATGCTTATGAGTTAAAAGTGTAACTCTAGAAATCAATAACAACATCCGTATGCAAAATAGCACCAAATACGATAATCGGTTTTGTTGAACTCAATGATGAACTTGTAACGACCACCATTTCCTGGACTTCTATGATGCGTAAATATCGTAAATTTGTTACCGGTACATAAAATTTCTTATACTTTATATCTGTTCTTGTGTTCTGTAATTATTTGTTACATAAAATTTCTTGTAGCATAATATGTTAAAAAATAAATGCCAAAATTCCTTTATAATACAAAAAACAAGTATCTAAATGTAAACAAATAAAAATTTGAATTCAAAAATTAAAACAAAAGATTTTTTTTTCCGCCTCAAAGCTTGGGCCAAAACTGTGGGTGCACATTATACATGGGAATGCAAAATACGTTAAGTTAATTGAATAGAAGGTGATACATGGTTTGGGGGTAAAACCCAGGAAGGTGAGATAGGTCATATGGGTTGTAATTTTGAACACAGTGGTGAGGGCTGCCTTCCAGAGATGGTATCATTTAAAGGAGGTTAGGGAGTGAGCCGTGTGCTGTCGGGGAAACAGCTTTCCAGGAAGAAGAGCAAGAACAAAGGCCTGAGGACAGGCACGACGGCATGTCTGAATGCGAAGAAGCTGGTGTAGCGGAACCGCCACACACAGAGAGAGCGGTAGGATTGGAGATCCAACAGGTAAGAGGGGGTCAGATTGGTCTGGCAGGCTTTTATAACTTTAGATTTTATTCTGAGTGAAATGGGGAGCCACTGCAGGCTTTTGCACGTGATATGCTCTCAACTTATGTTAAAAGGATCACTCTGGCTCCTCTGTTGAGAACAGCTGGCAGGACATCAAAGTTGAGAAGGTCCAGTAAGGGTGTTACTATAATAATTCAGGTGAAAGAACAGAAGGATAACAATGAAGTGGTTAGATCTGGACTCATTTGGAAGGATTTCTCAACATGCTAGAATCCAAGGTGCTAGATTTAGCAAGTGGAAAGCTGGAGTTGCCATACACTGAAATGGGAAGCACCACAGGAGGGGTAGCTTTTTAGGGGCAGAGGAAGAGCTGAATTTCGGATGCGTTCAATTTCGGATGTCCATCAGACTTCCAAGTGGAGATGTTAGTAGGAATTAGCTAAAAAAGTCTGGAGTTCAGGGAGAGATCTGGATTAGAGATATAAACAGAGGCATTAGCATGGAGATGGTATTTAAAGAGAGAAGATTGGATTAGATCAATAAGGGAGTGAGTGTGGATGGAAAAACTATGAGGGCTGAGCCTGGGGCACTGTATCATCCAAAGGCTAAGGAGTAGAGGAAGAAATTACAGCTTGTGAGGTAGGAGGAAGACCAAGATAATGGTATCATGGAAAAAAGTAGGTAAGACTGGAGTCACCTGTGACAAATGATGTGGACAGATCAAGATGGGAACTGAGAAACATCCACGGGACTTAGCAACACGGAAGTCACTAGCAATGTTAATAATTGCCATTCTGGTGGAATTGTGGCACTAAAGCCTGGATTCCAGAGAAAATAATAGAAGAATCAGATAGTTGACACTTAGGGGAGTTTCGTGCAAAGGGCAAGAGAAGACGGGAGCAGCAGCAGATAGGGAAGGGTCAGGAAAGCTCTGGCTACATTTATGGATGGAAAGACCCCTGAATGCTGCTCTCAGCAAACCGTACCCTGTTAACCCCCAGTGACCTGGTCACTGTTCTCTATTTCTGTATCTGCCCATGTTTTCTCCTGCCTAGAACATACTCATTCTTTAAGACTAGCTCAAACCCCACTTCATTCTCCATAGTGATTTACTATGCTTTGTGCTGGGTGCTAAGTATACAAAAATACATAAAATATGCTCCTCTTCCTAAGAGAAGGTAGCATAGCATAATTTGTGGAGCAATGGGCTGAATTCTGGGTTGCCTCTTAGTAAAAGCATGCCTTGGGCACATTACATGACCTCTTCCAGGCCTGGGTGTCCTTATCTCTAAAGCAAAGGGAAATAAATTGATCTCATCAGGCTGATGTGAGGATTGAATGAAAAAAGGCATGAAAAGCACTTTGCGTGGCACAGAGTAAATGGCAATTATTCAGGAGCTTTTGAACAGCAGACATATTGCACCGCAGGAAGGAAGGGCAACATCTGGAAGAATGAGAGGGGGGAACTGAAAACAGGTCCCTACGTCTAAGCAGCGGACAAGGCCCTAAAGGAGGGGCTTCAGTAGGCAGTCAGACCAGGATGGTGTGCCTATGTGTGCGTATGCAGTGGGCTGGGGAGATCCTACAGGGGGCTGCCATGATGACGTATACGTTACGGCCAGATGGGCTGCTGAAGACCTTACACCAGAGCTCTGCTGGCCTCTGCACAAAGGAGTAGGTGCAAAAGCCAGGGAAACAGAGATTTCCCAGATGAAACTGCAGGTCATTAATAAATGCCCAGTGAGAAAAGAAATTCGCTCTTAATTGGAAAGACAGAGGGGAGCCATGAGAGGATTCTAAGCAGAGATTTGCCTTTTGAAAAATAACTGCGTGCGGTGAAGAGCGTGAACCAAGCTGTCGGGTTGGGTAAGACTTTCCCACAGGACCGAGCAGCCTGAGCTGAGATGTGAAGAAGGAAGGTGGTCTCACAGATCTGGGGCTGGGTGCTTTAAGGCTGACAGGCCATGGCAATGAGGGAGTAGAGAGAGGCTGAAGTGATGAGCCAATGCTTTCAAAAGGAGAGTGAAGAAAGTAAACCTGTGAGGGGGCTTATCAATAGGAGAAAAAGGATCACCAGGGAAGCACTAGGTGAGGGTAGAGAACAGGTACAGTGGGAATGAGGAAGTGGTCCCTCAGCAAACCAGGCCACAGTGAGTTAGTCCTTTGAATTCTATTAGCAATTACTATTTAGATAATGAATGCACTGGGACACTACTCAAAAATGACCTTGTGATATCTCTTCTATTCTTGTCTTGAATTGTTATTTAACTTTTCATAATATTTATGTCTTGTCTCCCCATTCAGACTCTCTGTTCCTGCAGAGTACGCACCGTGGAGTTCTTCAAGCACCCTGCATGGTGCTCAGAAAACATCTGTCCGCCTAGGTAACTGTTACTCCCAGTGAAGATCAAGTTAAAGAGCTGAGAACTTTACTGCTAACAAAACAAACAAACAAACAAACAAACAAAAATAAAACCCTCTCTCCCCAATCTCTCCAGACAGTAAACTCTCCTTTTTCTGTGTGTCTACATAAGCTTGTTCATGTCTTCAGGTCTCACATACTACTCATCAAAACAATTGCACTTACTTAGAGCCTGTTTTACCCGCTAGCTGGGAGCCCTGGAGGACATACTAGATTGGACTACATTTATCTTTGTTGTCCTAGAGCTCAACATCATGCCTAACTCATAACGTTCAGTTAATAAATATAAACCAAAATGAAATCATCCAATTTTCAAACATTTATTAACTGTCATGTAGAAGTCATTATGCTTAACTAATGCTATGGTGCTAGCCATTTTGCAATATATAAGGATGTCAAATCACGTTATACACCTCAGACTTACACAGTGTCATGTGTCAATTAGATCTCAATAAAGCTGGAAAAAAACACATGCTTAGCATTGTAAAGAGGTGTCATCAGGTACTAAATCGTCCCCTTCGATATGAGATAAAATGAATTGGTCTAAACAAAAAAACAGCAACAAAAAAGCAGGGAGGTAAGTACTTTTTAAACATACTGGCTCTTTTGAGTGAAAAAGAAAAAGCTTTGTAGATGCCAGTGTGCTGAGTGAAAGAAATTAGATTGAGAGGCTAAAAGAAATTAAATCAGATCTGGTCCTCCCCTCTCCTCTTTCCTCCTCTCTCTCCAGTGCACAGACCATCCCATCTTCCCCCTTCTCTCCAAAATAAAACAAACCACATCCACATCCACGTGCAGCTGCTTTTGGCTAAGTGTTCATGCATAAGCTGATTGGTTATGGGCAAGAGGACTGAAAATACTTTCATGCAGATGCAGAGATGAACAGAATTAGGATGTCCTTTAAGGTAGCAAAAAAGGTGGATCATAGCAGTGATTTACTTGTTACCATAATATAGACAAAAGGAAATGAAATGTAACAAACAGATTTTTAAAACTATCTAAGACGCTGATCGGTGACAAAAGGTCCGTCAGCTGTCATTGTGAGCTAACTCATTTTATGTCTCTGTCCACGTCCTCTTGATTTCTCTTGGTGGAAAAAAAAAAAAGCACTGTCTTAGAGAGGCAACATATTAGAAGAAGCTGCCGCTGAGCCCCGTTTTGACTCACTCGTCTCCTAGAGAACCTTAACAGGCTCCTGATATGCATGTATCATAGAACATATCTGGCTTGAGAAAAACTTAGACTAACAGAAAACAGATTTCTCTACACAATCACAGGATATACATAGAAATAAGTTCCTAAACAAAATATCAAAATCATGAAACAATGTTTAAAAAGAGATTTGGAATTAAATATTGGATCTAAATGCCAACATGCCTACTATGATAATAGTGGCAGAAGTAGCAGTGTCGTGGAGTGGTGGCAGCAGCTCCCCCATTTGCTGACAGGGACGAAGAGCTTTATTAATTAATTTTTTTAAATTAAGGTTTATTGGGGTGACAATGGTTAGTAAAGTTACATAGGTTTCAAGTGTACAATTCTGTAATACATCATCTATATATCACATTGTGTGTTCATTACCCAGAGTCAGTTCTCCTTCCATCACCATATATTTGATCTTGCTTACCCTCTATTGATTTCTCATTTAATCATTAATGTAGCCTTTTGAGTTTGATAATAATGCATAACCATACACTATACTGTCCAGGTTTACCTATTTCATTACATTTTCCCTTAAAACAAATCAACATCAAAAGAACAAAAAAACAAAACAAAAAAAACCCTTAGAAAATAACTTTAAAAACATGGAATGTGATGTTACTTTGAAACATTCTGATTTTTTTTCTTAAACGTGTGTCACACACACACGAAGTGTTTTCAGGATCACTACAAATGAGCAGAATTTAGTGGATATTACAATTCTAGTAAGGTTCCTAAAATAGCCCTTTGAGGTTGGTGCAGCTTCCTGTGCATTTAAATGGATTAGCCTACAGTCTTTACTGCCCAAATGATACTAATCACTTTAATTCTGATTAAAGGGACAAGCAGGGCTATTTCAGATAAACTGTCAAGTCAGCAGCAACTTCAATCTCCCATGATAGCCCTTCTTACTTACAGTGTAGCTAACAGAGATTGTATCAGAGCAACTTTTAAGATAAAAGCAAATTGGAAGAAAAATATCTTTAAAAGTTATTTAAGAAAAATAAATATTTATTAAAATTGATCTGTTATCACACACACACACAAATAAAATAAATAAATAAATAAATATTTAAAGCAAATATCAGAAAGCAAAATAAAGAAATTTGATTACTTTTTTTAAAATCCAATTTTTAAAACCCCTATATAGTTTTGCTCTATTTTGACAGATACCAGGTGCTATGTTAAAATATTAAATTCATTCTTCAGAGAAATCCTTAGGAGCGTTTTTGTGATTAGTGTAACAATTCCTATCAACACACTTTCTCCTCACATTTTTGCATGAAAGTTCGTTAACTCGTGATATCTGATTTTTTTTAAAAATCAATTTTATCCTGGGTTTATAAACCTATTTTCTTTTAGTTTTAGCATCTAGATTTCTAGTGTCTCTGGATTATGAAAAAAATTACAGTAAGACAAAAGACGCAATAGAATCTTTAGAGATGATATGATTTATAGCAGTTAATCTGATTATTTTTTAAAGGCACAGACTGAAGAAAATTAAAGAAATTTTTTATCTGTAGCTGCATAAAAAATTAAACTTTTTAATTGCGACAAAAAAATCTTTTGAAGGCTTGCAGGGCAGAGTGCATAAACACAACTTACCAACCAACTCATATCAAATAATAATAAATTGCTGATGATAACAAAAATAATATGGATTTGCTTGAAAAATAACAATTCAGGGTATATTTCATTTTATACCCTGGTTGTATTTCTATAGTTTTATTTAAGCCATATTTTGGAAAACAGAATACTGCACATACTCAAAAGGCAATTTCTGCTATTAAGAAGAATCCAATTTTAAATTTGTAAAGCAGAGTTAATGCCAATTATTTTTTTGCAGATTTGAATTTATTTGAACAGCTTAAAATGCCATTTATGCTCTTGTAAAGCACCATGAGCAGTTTTACCTTAAAGTCAGAAGTCTTGTTACTACAAATGTGATCCAGAATAGAAAGTAGAAGAACTAAAAAAATGTATTAATACTTATTCAGTTGTTCTCAGAGAATGATAAATTTTAACAGCAGCCAATAGCTCTAACAGACAAGTCATAAAACTTTTTTTAATTACCTATTTTTTATACATTAATACTTGAGTCTTATATTTTTTATATTCTTCTTACATTTTCTTATGATTCTTTAATTTTTATATTTTTTAAGAATATATTTTATAAGGCTATATCTTATATTTTTTTCTTATATTATCTTAAAATTTAATTAATATTGCTTAGGATATATTTTTTTGGTAAATACTTTTATAATGAAATTAGTGAGAGTACTAGTTTAAGTGTAGCGATTAAGAGCAGGGTTCCAATCCATACTCTCACTTGGGGCTATGTGATTTCGGAGAAATTGCTTGACCTTTCTATGCCTCAGTTTCATCATCTATTGAAAGGGGGAAATAGCAGCATCTACCTCATAAGGTTAAAAGAAATTAATCTTTATAAAGAACTTAACGTAATGTCACATGCAGTATTCAGTAACTGTGTGCTATAATTATAGTTGTTCTGGGTTTTCTTGTTGAACACAACAAATGCCAAATTATTTTCTCTTACGGGGCTCCGTATAACAAAGTCAAAGGGGCAGAGTGACAGTTTCTAATCAGGGCACAGTAATGACTTCCGAGCTACCAGTTACCCAATTTACTGCAATATTTTCACTTTCTTGTGCTTGTAACAATTAAAATTAGATGCATAAAAACAACAAGAACTGATGATGTCCTTCACTGGGCTGTCAATACAGAGGTTACCTACCTGTGCAGCTCTTCCGTTTTGTCTTCAGTTGGACCTACGATTAGTAAACAATGGCGAAGCACAGCTGCCATGACACGGAACTGGTGAGAATCACTCTGTGGCAAACAAGAAAGAGAGGACAATTGGGGTTTGAATGCCTTAAGGAAGGAGTGTGGTGCTCATCTCATGGCCCATCTGCCCTCCCAAACCATCATTCTTACACCATACATGGCAGAGGTCCGGATATTCTAGGAAGAATTTCCAAGGCGATACTACGGTCACTGTCTCATATGAATGGCAACAGCCACATCCAGAAATGGCTGAAATCAGAAGTTGTTGATCTAACTGCTTCCTTTGGGCACGTCAGGCAAAGAGCAAAATGATCAGTACCCACGCATTTCCCACTTTTACCTTATCTTCAGATTCAGTT
Organism: Hipposideros armiger; assembly: GCF_001890085.2. Classification (NCBI taxonomy): domain Eukaryota; kingdom Metazoa; phylum Chordata; class Mammalia; order Chiroptera; family Hipposideridae; genus Hipposideros; species Hipposideros armiger. The sequence continues at coordinate 3,116,586 of NW_017731421.1, forward strand.
CAACTGGGGATCTTTGCCATTTCCAGAAAAACTAGATTCTTTTGTTCCACAGCATACTGTTCCACTTGACTAATCATTATAAAAGTTCATACAGGTGGAATGCTATCAGGTATCTTAGGAGCTGGTGGTACATCCTTAATGAAAATGGCTCATCTCTTTAGCTTTCAAAAGCAATGGATTAAAATCTATAATAGATTGACTTAATTTTCATGAATCTTTTTTTTTTTTTTTTAGCTGAGCCATCCTCCCACCTGTTGGCAGCTGAGCAGCAGCTCACCTTGGACCAGGAATCGAACTGGCAAACCTGTTGCTCAAAGCTTGCACTACTTGAGCGAGTTCTTAACCAACTGAACCACTCGGCCTGCCCTCATGAATCTTCTTAATCTCCTAGTTCCCTCAAATCTTGCTCCTAGTTTCCCCAGAGCTACCAGCAGTGATAAAAAACAAGTGATCTGAGTTTAATCTATTTTTCCAACGTTTGCTCACTGGCACTGGTATTAAAGGCACAGAGAGATCAGAGAGAAGAAGGGGAACTGCAGGAAATAAGCTAGCTAAGCTCTGAATAATTACTTGGTTTACCTCCTCATTTTTTGTGAGATCTTGGGGCATTATAATTTCCTTAATCATCTACGTCAAGGTCATATCTCTCTTCTGCCAGATTTTTAGTCATTAAGAAGATGTAAAATTAGTGATAATTATGATAGAGATCCTAGATATGCTATATTTTAGGAAAGCTCTAATTACTTCAAAAGCTTTTAAGATTAAAAAAAACCAACTTTAGTATAAAAATATAATTGATGTCAAGCATATACGAGGTCTGACAATTAAGTTCGCAAACTCATCCTAGAAAAAGTGCTATACACCTCATTGCTGAAAATCACTATGGTCACTTTCAAAGTATTCCCCTTTGGAAGCTATACACCGATGCCAGTGCCTAGTCCACCCTTCAAAGCAATTTTGGAACTCTTTTTCTGAAATGGCCGTCAGAGCTGTCGTTGTATTACACTTGATGTCCTGAATGTCATCAAAATATCTTCCTTTCAATATTTCCTTTATCTTCGGGTAAAGAAAGAAGTCATTGAGGCCAAGATCAGGTGAGCAGGGAGGGTGTTTCAATCCAGTTATTTGTTTACTGGCTAAAAACTCCCTTACAGACAGTGCCGTGAGAGCTGGTGCATTGTCGTGATGCAAGAGCCATGAATTGTTGGCAAAAAGTTCAGGTGGTCTACCTTTCACAAAGCCTTTTCGGCACTTTAGCCACCTTGTCCAGTTGGTACAAACTCATAATGAATAATCCCTCTGATAACAAAAAAGGTTAGTAACAGTTTTGCGAACTTAATTGTCAGACCTCGTATGTCACATACATATACATCCTATATTTATATATATATAAGTCAGCCCTTCTAGGAAGAAGATGTTTCTTCCAAAATCTAACAAACAATAGGGCACACATTCATTACTCATAATTTGGATGACAATACTTTAAACATAACACCATCATGTGTAGATTGGGAAGAGATAAAGGCCTCGCTGGCATAAGAGAAAAAGCAATGTACTTGGAGTCAGGAGTGTAGGTTGTGACCTTAGACAAATCATACGGCTTCTCTAAGCCAGAGTTTTCCCACATGCATCTCCACAAACATGAGGTTCTTAGGGTTATAAAAGAATTCAATTAAAGATGATACACACGAATGTGCTGTTTCAAGGAAACATAATTTGTAATTCCACATTTGTTTATACACTTGCATGTACACAGTTTTCTCCACTAATCTAATACTTTCACATGTTTAGAGGACATGTTTATAATAGGTGTTTAATCATTTTTAATGTAAATGGTAAGTAAACAAAAAGTGCCCAAATCATAAGTGTACAGCTGGATAAAACTCCACAAAATGCGCACATCTATATACAGCACAAAAATGATGCAATGCCAAGATTATGAACCCCAGAATTCCACTCTTGGTCCCTTCAAATGGCAATCTCCTGCTCCTAACCTCTAACATCACAGGTGACTTTTGTTGTCACTGAACTTTATATGAATGGAATCATAAAACATAGACCCCTTTGTGTCTGCTTGTGAAATTCATCCATTGTTGTGTGTAGTTGCAGTGTGTTCACTTTCATTGCTTGAGAGCAATGCTACTCGAGGTGGTCTGTGGACCATGCTGGTCCGCACCGTTTGTCACTGATCTGCGATGCTATTACAGGAGGTGCATGTGAGCAATCAGAAATTTTTGAGCAGTTTGACATTGTGTGTAATATTGTATTATACAATATACAATTATACAGAATGAAACAAAGAGTTTCATTCTGACAGCTAGGGAAAAAAACCTGGTGTTCCCCACAGTTAGGTTAAGAAAACACTGCTGCGGGGTGACTGGTTAGCTCAGTTGGTTAGAGCGTGGTGCTGATAACATCAAGGTTGCTGGTTCGATCCCCACACGGGACACTGTGAGCTGTACCCTCCTTAGAAGAGTCAACTATGCCTTGTAGCATGAAAGCAATGTGTAACCAATGACCATGCTGTTCCTCAATAAAATTATCATACATACATACATACATACATAAATAAATAAATAAATAAAACTGCTGACAACAATGAATACATTACAACTTACTTATCCATCCTACTTCTGATGGACACTTGGACTGTTTCCAGTTTGGGGTTATACTGAAGAGTGCTGCCATGAACGTACTTTTTTACATGCCATTTGGTATGTTGGGCCATAGGGCACACACACCTCAAGCTTTTAGAAGGTACTGACTGCCTGTTTATACCAATTTATACTCACACCAGTGGCTCTCCAGCTGCATCAACACTTGGTACTGTCAGCCTTTTTAATTTTAGTCACTCTCATGGGTGTGCTGTGGTCTCACGGTTTTATTATGCATTTTTCCTGATGACTAGTAAAGTTGAACACTTTTGCATGTGTCTGTTGGTCATTTACATAGCACTTTTGTAAAGTGCCTGTTCAAACCTTTTGCCTATTTTTCTATTGGGTTGACTGACTTTATTTGTATGGATTTGTAGGATTTTAAATGTATTCTGGATAGAGTCCTTTACTGCATATATGTGTTGCAAATATCTTTTCTCATTTGGTGGCCTGCCTTTATACTTTTGTTTCTTGAACTCATTTTAATGAAGATCAATTTGTTAATTTTTATAGTTTGATTTTTATTTTGTTCTGTTAGAAATCTTTGCCTATTTAAGAAATGTTTGACTTGTGTAAGATAAAGTCATGAAGATAAATCTTCTGTTTTCTTTTAAAAGCTTTATTATGTTACCTTTTATATTTAGGTCTCTTATCCATCTCAAATTAATTTTTTGTGTATGGTATAAGGTAGAGATTTCCAATTCATTTTTTTCCTTACAACCATACAATTGACCCAGTGCAATTTATTAAATAGCCCTCCTTTTCGTCACTGTGCTTCAATGTTACCTGTACCACAAATCAGTTGACTATATATGTGTAGGTTTATTTCTAGACTATTTATTCTACTCCATTAGTCTATGTCTCAACAAATATTTGTTGAATGAGTGCTATCATGTAAAAAGTCTTACTTAACAAAGGTAAGAGTGGACACTATTTCCTACTGTTGGTTATTCTGCTGTGTGACTTTCCATAAATAATTTAACCTCTCTGATCTTTAGTGTCCTCATTTGTCAAACGGGGTTAATGCTCCTGACTCACAAAGATGGTGGAAGGATGGAATATAATTGTTCTTTAGAAAAGATTATACAAGCACAGTTTATACAACTGTCATTTACTTGCATCATGATCTTAGTTTGGATATGTTTATGGCATCAATATTCTCTCTTCTGAAATCATAGTCTCTCCAAAGGTTGAGAAGCAAAAGAACTCCCTTTGGACAAAGGGAGGAGGGAGAGAGAGAAAGCCAACAGGCTCTCTGTGACAGTGGAAATCACTAAAAGAGAGAGAAAAATTCAGGAAATTCTTTGGGGTCTCATTATACAGCTTTTACTCCTTAATTACAGATTCTACTACTGTACTGTTGCTTTTTTTCCCCCTCCTGTATATACTGTAGGAGATTTCACTTTTGTTTTGTAAAGGCACCAATTTCCTCACACGTTTTCATTCAAAGCTTTAACCAATCTAATCAATGCCTGGGAGAAAGTCTGAAGGGAGAATACTTCACTCCAATGAACCCTAATCGGGTTTAATGCTCAGGGTAGTTCTAATTACTTTAATAGATTCAGGAAACGTGTCCTGTGGAAATTCAATTTCAATTCTATAAAAAGTGAAAAGTACACACATACATAGACGCACGCACGCACATGCAGGTAAGCATTCTCACCTGGGAATACAGCTATACCTCAGGTAGCATTTCACCCTATGTTTTTTTCCTAGCCCTTTTGCTTAGCTCTTCTACAATTATTTGTCCTACTAAATTGTATATGTTCAAAAATCTGTCTCCTTACAGGCAAAAATTACTTATTTTACTTCTTCATATTTTTTGCATTTACCATGGGCATAAAGTAATAAATGCTTTCTTGAGTTAACTTACAAAAGGAAATATAAATGTTATAAAATAGAGTGCAATAACTCCAAAAAAGCTAGAAATCTGCTCCTATAAACACTGCTATTAATTTCTTTTAAGCTTCTAGAGAATTCCTTAATAGCTTTGAACATTGAAAAGGTATCATAAACTTTCCCTCCATCCCATCAACTTCGGGCTATTTCTCCTATGTCTTTCAGACTGCATCACATTTTATTGTTCATTAAGCTAAAGCTTACTGAACACTTACTTGTGCTAGGTATGTTGCTTAGCAGAAAGACTATGCCACTGAGGTCAGACATACCCCAAAGATCTAGAATATGTGGCATTTGAAGCAACTGGGCATTGCTGCGGTGACTCTCTTTTATATTCAAGCACATAGAAAATATAAAGAATAGTGAATAATGTAACAAACAGTAGTATATCCACTTGTGTTTGTTTATATGTCTGATTTTCCTATGACCATAAGTTCTTTCAGGGCAGTGATGCTTTATCTTGCATCTTGTGTGCTTAACACAGAGCTGGGCACCTATTGGGCACTTAATGTTTGTTGAAAAAATGGATTCAAGAAAAAAAAAAGTGTAGCACAGCTTGAAGCTTTATTTTTATTTAATTAATATCATGTCCTTTTTTGCACATTTCCTTCAAAGCCTCTAAAATAGTCATGGAACTAACCTGTTCTGTTACAACGTGACATCCCCAATCCCTTCTATGGGCACTCACTGCTTTGTTTCCCTCAAAGAGCATCCTCTGACTGCTCAGCACTTGTACGACTTTTTTGTGTCCACGTTGGTCTGGCTCTAGCATGCCTGTCGGTCCTTGTATTTTCTCATTATATTGCATGGATACCTGGGAAGCACTGCAGAAGGGAATGTGTGCCGAGGGACCCCTAGAATAACATGCTTTCCTCCATCAATAATGAGATTTAGCGAAATGTTACAGCAGGAGGAAGGCAAGACCTTTTCAATTCACTTTTCTAGCGCTCACTTTAAGTCCTGTTAAAGGAATCCTGTGACCTTCTTGAACACACCACCTCTAGGGAAGGGAGAGAAAAGGGGAGGAGGGGAAGGGGAAGGCGAGGCTGACAGCACATGTGGAAACAAGGCCAGCTCCATTTCCTCCTGAACAGAAAGACGCTCCAAATTAACTTGCGGATGGCATCAGCAGACACACAGGAATGTAACACTGAGGCAGGAGCCTAAAAATGAACAAATGGTACTAATTTGCTAAACCTCAAGAAAAACCTAGTCATTAATTTTCTGTTTATGGTGAATTGTAAATGAACAGTCATAAAAATACCTACTCAAACAGTTAAAACCAAAACCAAACATCTGCATTTTCTGTAATAGATCTGTATTCTCTGTGACGGCTGAGCTGTGAAATAGGTAAAGATTTTAAAAAGTGAAATTCCCAGGGTTTGAAAAGGTATAAACTAGCACTATTCTTCTGAAGGTCAATTTGGCAATGAATATCATAATACCTTCAAGTTTTGAAAACCCCTTTGACCCAACAATTCCAGGAATTGATCTACAAGAAAATTCACTATATTATTATTTGAAACAGCAAACAATTGCAAACAATCTAAATGTCTACACATAGGGGATCCCTATGAAGGAATATTCATCAAATACAAACATACTTAAGAGTATTCTTCATAGGGATGTATCACCTTTAACAAATAGAAGAAAGCAGTTGTCAAAAAAATTTTTTTTGGTGGCATAACTTTTTATCCACCAAATTAAATCTAGTTACAATCTAAACTTAAAAAGAAACAATAGCAATAACAACAATCAAAGGTGCTCCTTTTAAAGTGAGGGTGGGGAACCTAGAACACTGCCCACTCATCCCCAGGGGCTACTCCTAGGAACTTTATGGCTTCAAGGAACACATTTGGGAAACCACTACTCTTCAAGAACATTTATTGTGAAAGAAAAAAAAAAAATCAAGATTATAAAATGACTGCATTTTTGTAAAGAAAATTATACGTTTGTATTTACATATTATACAATGAAGAATGGTTAGAAAGATATACATAAAATGCAAATAGTGCTTATCTTTGAGTGGTGGGTTTATAGGTAATTTGTATTTTTTTAGTGCTTGTATGCTTTCTTCACCATAGGCTTTCTATAATTAGCATGTTATATTTTCATAATAAGGAAAATAGCTATTTTTAAAATTATATTTTAAAGTTGGATTCTTCTGTAAAATAAGTTTTCCATATCCCTTTATTTCAGTTGGTATTTTGAAGTATTAACAATTCTTTAGGTGCTTGCTCAACTGAAGAAAGATGTTTTTCATCTGACAATCGAGGAGGTATTAAAATCTGGGTAATTGGACTCTTACTGGCAAGTTTCTCTGCATCCTTTTTATAGATTTTTTTTTTATGCTAAGTTGTGGATACCTCACTAAAAAGTACACTCTGCTGATTTCTGTGTCTTTTCACATGTTGTTCAATTTCTGGGAAATGTTCATCCCCGTTCTTCAAATGGCTAAATCATTCTTAGTCTTCAGGTCTGAGGAGAGAGACCTTCAGAGGTCTTCTGTGACTATACTAAGTATGCACAATCATTGCACTGTTTCTTTCCCAGCATTTAACACAATTTGAATTATGTATCTGTTTACTTATTTGTTACCTGTCTCACCAACAAAACTGAAGTTTTATGAAAGCAGAGACTATGCCTATTATTTGCCAATATACTGCACAACACCCAGCATAATACTTGGCAATTGTCCATAAATATTTGTTGATTGACTGAATGATTAACTAAATGTTTGCTAAAATTTGAATTTGGAGACTCATAGACTCAAGTGGCTTAAAAAAACCTTTGCCACACTCTTGCCTAAATGGGTTGTTAAGATGCTGTTTTCAGGGCCGGCCGAGTGGCACGATGGTTAAGAACTGGCTTGGGACGCCAGAGGGCCCCGGTTCGGATCCCACATGAGGGCCAGTGACACTGCCCTCTACAGCTAAGATGCTGAACAACAGCTCAACCTGGAGCTGGGCTGCCGTGGGTCGCCGGCGATGGCACAGGCTGCAGCCCCTGTGGCAATGGGTTGCCATGGGCTACCGTATGTAGCCAGCAGCCAGCGTGAGCGGCCGTCCAGAAGCTGGCGACTGACCTGCCTCGCCCGGGAAGAGCACGATGATGGTGCCAACTTGGGCCAGTGAAGCAACATCCTCCACAACTGACTGAAGAACAAAAGGACAGCAACTTGTCTGTTCCCCTTCCCCCAATTCCCCAACACTGTTTCCATCCCCCCAATTCCCCAATAAAAATCTTTTAAAAAAAAAAGATGCTGTTTTCAATACTGTTTAAGTTTCTGATAACTTCAATAATAATAGCCCAGAGTCACGTTAATGGGGCACGTTCTATAATGGCTGTGACATCTGATTCACAACTCATAAGAGGCCCTAGATCTGCTGAGATGCCTGCCTGCATCAGGACTACCGATCCTTTCTCATGTAGTGTTTGGAGAATAAACTTTCCAGAAGGAGAATGAGTATTTGCCACATCAGCATTTTCTACAGCTTCTCCCAGCCCCACTACTACTGAAAACAAAAGCACACTAATGAGGGTTAATTTAAATTTGCTGATATTGATTACATGTCATTCCATACATATCCTGATGCACAGCCACTGAATTATATTTTTTTTGTTCAGGAATCTGAACAGTGTGAGCTACTATTTTGAGCACAATACAAATAAAAGGGGCTCCAACAATGGCAAACCAACAGTCTCAGAAGAGCTCTTGCAACTAAATGGAAAACTTAAAAACACCAAAACAAACAGTGTAAGAAAAATAACCATAGAAGGTACCAAATAAGCATAGAGACATAACATTTAAAATACTTCCAAATATTTGGTTTCAAAGCATAAATGGAGCATGTGGTCTTTCCACATCTTTTTCTGCCAAGTCCCAGGAAAAACTGACCATACCTTAGTCATCTAACACAGCTGTTAGGACTGATCTTCAAATATTTGGTTTCAAAATATAGACCTATTTGCACTTTAAAACTCAGATGCCTGCACACTCCCACTATAGCACTACACTGAGATAATCCTTTCAAAGTAGGCTGCTGGCAAAAACAGATCTTTATTCATGGTGAGAGCTGCTTCAAATGGACACAGCAAAATGTTAACCTAAGTCCTAAAGTCATTTGTCAGAAAAGATAATTGCTCTGGCATCGAAATGCTTTAAAAAAAAAAAAGGCAGAGGCTGAATTTCACCAGTTATTTAAGGTTAAGGAGAGAGGGTAAACATGAAATGTTAAGATTCTAGAAGCAAGGATAAAAAGTTTATGTGCGCTTCACTTAACATTGTTAACTTCCTTGAACTATTAAGTTTCTTGTTTAGCATATTGTTCTTTTGGGTACTCAATTACAAACTATCAAATCTGCCTGACTTTGGGTTGCTGGAAGGTCCAAGCCACAGAAAAGGATCTTAGTCTAGAAATAAGTCAAGTGGTTTAAAATAACCTTTCCCATACTCGCGTGTAATTACACTTGTTTTCTAGGACCGTGTACAAGCATGGCTATCTAGCTGTAGTCCTACACTTCTGATAGTTATCTAACACGATAAAGTAACACTCCAGGAGGCTGGGATGACAGGTGATACGCGGAGCATCTTTTAGTCTTCTGAGCAGACGTCAATTCTGATTGACCAATTTCAACTGGCCTGACTGATCTTAACTTTTAGAATGGCAGCCACTGGAAATGCCTATACCTTTATGAACCATGTTGTTTTGTTTCCATTCAAATCTTATAATTTAAACCTTGTTCTTGAAAGAGGCACTCTTCAAAAAAAAAAAAAAGACATATGGTAGTACAACTCAGAAAAGGAACTATATTTGGGATCTTACAAAACAGTCGTCCATCTTCACCCTATTCTGATAAGTGTTACGCAAATGGGCAGAATAAGACTTATAATGGTTAAGAAATTAAGCTTGAGTCACACAACTGATGAATGGGGGAACCGGAAATTTTTTCCATTTCCCAACTTAGCATTCCTCCCTTGCCGGCAGCCCTAGGGGATGGCCCAGACCAATTCAATTCCGCGGTAGGTAACACCCTTCTTAACCTTACCTCTTTATGCACCTTCCAACTGTCTACTGTCACATTGAAGAGAGCTTTGAGGGCCTCGATGGCACAGTCTGTCTCCTGAGGTGAGAGAGGAGGTCCGTTATGGGCTATGGCCGATTCATACTCATCGGTCCACTTGATGCTAAAGGCACTTTCCAAAATCTGGGTTAGCAGCGGTAGTCCCTGGAGCTCGTAGCGCAATTGTGACCTGATGTCGGTGTGCAAAAGTGACAGGAGGAAGAGCAAGCGCAAGTCAAAGCACTTAATGTCACTGATAAACTTTCGGTCCTTGCACTTTCTTAGGAGGTTACAGAGCTTCGCAGCGAGGTTAAGTTCCAGGCTGAGCTGCTGTGCCATCTGACTGTTGAACACTATGTTACACAGACATTTTAATGACTCCACAATAACTGGGAACTCTGACACCTTCTCCAAAGAATCATCCGACTCATTTAGTTTGGCTAGTCGCAGCAGTATCTGCATATTTTCCTTGGTTGTTACAGGAACTAAAATCTTTTTGTCTCTGGAGAGAATGCGGAGAACTTCCAGGCAGGACACTTGACATGTTGTTGGGATGTCCCTTACAAGGACTTTAAATATGCCTTCACAGAGTTTCTGAAAAAAGAAGAATGAGTATGCAAAAATCACTATTTGGCTTAAATGATTTAAAATAGAATGTTTCTCTACCAACGTATTTAATAGCAGTTCAAGATCTGGCTAGAAAAGATTTTTATTATTTTTATATCACAAAATGTTAGAACTGAAAGAGACCTCTTTCACTTTACAGGTATGGAAATTGAGGGCTGGGGTGGTTAAGTCGCTTGTGCTGGGCCAGAGTGAATTAGTGGGGTAGTAAGAGATACATTATGGGTTTCCTACCTTCCAGCCAATATTCTTTCTCTAAAATCACTTATTCTCTTTTAAATTGACTAATTTCATTCCCAAACAGCTTTGTTCTCAGTGGACTTTTAACACCAGACAACATAATATCAGGATGGAAGACAATCAGTCTGAATCATAGTTGTTCCCTTCCCAGAAGTGATGATCAATGCCCTGAGATTTGGTTCACAATTGCTCACAAGTACAGACGCTTGTAAAAAGGCTTAAAGAAGCAGGCATTTCTGCCCAATTTTAGCTGTGCTATTTCTTCTGAATTTATAGTTCTATGGCAGTAGTCTCATGTTTTATAAACCTTAGAACTCTCTTTAGCTAACTAATGTAATAACATTTAGTCATCACGTGACCCCAAAGATCTTCTGCAGACAAAACTGCCAAAAATGATTCTAAGTTGGATTCCAAAGACGGCTTAGCTAGCATATACGATGGCTTTGAGTCAATCACAAAAAGATGCCCCTCTCTATAGAGGCCAAGTGCAAAAGTGTTCCTCCCAGGCGGACAGGTTACACAAAAGCCCTCTTCCTCTGGGCAGCCCTGTGCGAGGGCACATGGCGTGGGTTCCGAGTGTGGGCAAGGTGTTAGCTCCCTGTTCTCTTGGTGGAGAGCATAGATTACACAAACATATGTAGTAGTCCTGGTTCCAAATCTTGCTACCACTCTATCAGAAACAATTTTTTAGGATGGTCCCAAAGTATTCTATCTTGAATTTTTTGAAAAACAGTCCTTTCTATGATTGTCAAATTTAATAACCACTGAGCATTCTCTCAAAAATCAATATCCAGCTTTCTTCTCCATAAACTGCAGGTCTGGATCTCTGAAACTCATGTCTTATACAGTACGTAGCAAGCAGGTTTATAACCATTCACTGCTAACCATTTCTGTACCTGGTACATTTTACAAAAACAGCAGCAACAATTATGACCAACACAAAAGTTTACAAAGTTTCTACTAACCTATCATCAGACTTTAACTCTTTAAAAAGAAAGAGGGTGTCTGTGGGTCAAGCATTTATGATCTAGGCAGGAATTGCAGGCATGTGCGAATTGCAGGCTATGTGCACCTTCTCATGCATCCTAATCATACAGCTATGGAAACGAAGCCAACATTAAATGTGCTATGTTTTCTAGATGAAGGTAGGAAGGAAATTAACCTGACAAGCTAAAAAATTTTTGTAACAATGTCAACTCTATCCCTGCCATACCTGATAACTTCTTACATTTAATGTTTTAATACCATTGTTAAATCATTTTTAAAAACCAATACAGTTTTGGAGTAGGGGAAAGTATAATGTGCCCATTATTGAAAATATGTAAAACAGGAAAAATTTTCTCCAGTTTCAGATCTTTCACATCCAAGACCCAAAAAAAAAAAAAAAAATTCTACATACTATCTCTTACCTGTTACATTCCTGAGGGTGGATTCTAACAACCTTTGCTCCCACATAATTTTACTCAAGAGGGAACTCATCTGCATTTATATTTAACAAGTATGTAATAGATAATTATAAAATGTTATACATATAAATTTTGAGTTCTACATATCTAATAAAACAGACATTTTTATCTCCTTCCTTTTTAAACCAAAGCCAAAAATAAATCAAACAAATAAATCTATGGGCAAAATGGCTCCTTTCTTGCTTCCCCTTCAGACTCAAGAAAGAAAAAAAGGAAAGCATGAATAGAAACTGGAATAAGCAAGGCTATCACACAAATGGACTGTGCAACTCTGGGACATAAGATGGCCACATGAAAGATATTAGAGGTGCCTACAAAATTTATGGTTAAAAACGGCCTCATCTAAAAGCTTGCAGGAGATCAACTAGCAACCAAAGAGAAGAACTCTAGTTTTAAAGCAGTTTTCAATCAGTCCAGTTTTCAAGCACAGTTTTCTTAAACATGTCACTTCTCATTAAGAGACTTGCCTCACCTAATGACTGGTAGGTAGCTTTTGCTATCACGTCTCTAGAATCGTAATACCACTTCTTGGACAATGACTCCTCCCCCCATTTTCTGTATTACGACTTTAAAAAAAAAATCAAAGGCACTCAAAATATAACAAGAGAAATGATATTTAATAGACACGCTCATTGCTTTATTCAATATAATCAATTCTATTCAAAGAATATTATAAAGAAAAATGAAGAAATCATGAACCACATTTGGATGAATCAGAAAAGTTTTGTTTTGCATATGTACAACAAGCGAGGGGACTGAAGAGGTGGGATTCTTTTTTTTTTTTTTACGATTTTTTATTGGGGAATTGGAAGAGGGGAACCGTGTTGGGGAACTGGGAAGGAAAACAGGAGGCAGCATTGTTTACGATCCTTCCACCTGCTGCGTGCACACTGCTTCCATGTTTCAACCGTGCTCTTGTATTTTGCCTTTATTTTGCCTTAACAGTGTCTTTCTGTGCTGTGACTATTCTTTCATTGATTTTACTTCCCCCCAAACATGCCCTGCTGTCTGTCCATTGCGCCTTGTTGCCCGCCCCTAGGATGCTGCTGAAATGAGCCCGGTGTCTTTACGGATGCCTCTGTCAGAATCCCCTTCCCTTTCTTTTCCAAGTGCTCCAAACTGACTCTCTTAACCAGATGTCCTGAACCATTTCGCCCTGTTCCTTCAGCACGGCATGCCCTGCCACCATGTCCACCCATCGGGACGCCTCTTTTTCTACGGCTTAGTTTGAGAACTGAGGGTTCTACATGCCTTTCCAGCCCCTACCTCCTTTGCTTTCTTTCTGTCTGTGCCTCCAACAGCACTCAGTTTGCACCTTTTTATAGAAAGAGCTGTTGGGGCTTCTTGCTCCTTCTCCAGACGCCTCGAGAACAGGGGCTGTTTCATCTGTGTCCCAGTGGCTGGCCAGGTGTGCTATAACTATTTTTAAGTGTAAGATAACCACAAACTCCCAAAGATTACCTGCCTTAAAGTCTACTACCTGACTCTCTAGCACTTTCCACAGACTGACTGCTTTTGTATTCCTCCTCCACCAGCCACCACTGGCTATCAAGTCTTCTCTTCCTCTGTTTGCAAGTAAAATAAACCATCATTATGTTACATTTTAGGTACAAACTATTTTTATTTACTTTCCAAGTATTCATTTCTACAAACTTGGTTTTATTGTTTAACTGATACATTTTTAATTTAAAACTTATTTTGATATCTTAGATAATCATAAAACATGCTTTTTTCCATTAAAATTAATGGAAATATTTTCTGATTTAATAGCTTTTTTACTTAGAGGTCAGATTTTCAGGAATGAACGATAGTCATAAAGGAAAGATTTGGTATGCTTACAAAGTATAATTACTAAAACTCAAAGAGTCCGAGAAAAGGTCCTTTTAAAATGCTCCTTAGCTTAGGAAGTCATGGCTATTTCTATAGTGTGCAAGACCCAGCAGCAGAGATGCAAGAGTAAGATCCCAAATGGTTCCTCAATGCTAATAACGGTATTGCCCCCCAAATTTTAGTAGTTTGCTCCTGAAGTGAAACCCTCGAGTATACTTCAGCAGTGATTCTCAAACTTCAGCATGCCTCATAATCACCTAAAGGGATTGTTAAAACCCAGTCTGTTGCACCTCACCCCGAGGTTCCAGTCATTAGGTCTGGAGTGAGGCTCCACAGCTGGAACTTTTAACAAGTTCCCAGTTGACGCTGCTGCTGCTGCTGGTTCACGAGCCACACTCTGAGAACCATGGAACTGTAGTTAACAATGGCCCGATGTAACTCGGATGTTAGCGGGTACTGGTAAACTGAGAGTAACTGACTGGGTAAGCCCAGAAAAGCAGGCAGGGTGGACAGCAATTAACACCAATACCTTAACTTCTCCTTGACCGTCCTGTGCTGAAGATGTCTATGGGTGGCAGGGATAGGAATGAGATGTCCTTGTCTGGTCACATTACTTTTTCTTAAATGTTAAGAACTTCTAGAGGTATTAAGCATATTACTTGTTTAAGGTCAGGGGTCCTGCGCTCGAAACTTGTTCAATCTACCACAGACTCTAGAATCAGAACAGTGTTGTGATTAAGGGCAGGGGCTCTGGATTTAAATTGCTTGTGTTCAAACCTTGGTTCTTCTACTGTCTTCTGATGGTGTGACCTTAGCAAGTTACTTAGCCTCTCTGGGCCTCACCTACTGTAGGAGTGAAATGATATCACACACGTATAGCACTTAGAACAGTGCCTGGCATGTGATAAGTGTATATTGCAGGTTATCTGTTATATATTATTTTAAGATAAAACCTCAAAGTCCTCAGCTTAGCATCTAGGATCCCCTAACCTGCTTTTTTTTATTTAGTCTCTTCTTTCATAGTATTCCCCTATCAAACCCTTCTCTTTAGCTATATTCCTTTCCGAATTACCTCACATTGAGCTCTTGTGCTTTTTAATCGCCTCCCCTCTACATGCATCCATCTTTTCCCCTCATTGACTTTTTTTTAACCATTCTCCAAAGCTAAGCTTAAAATTCATGTTTGATACAAAGTTTTCCCTAACCATTTCATCCCCCAACATTCTTTCTTTCCAAGGAAAACCCAAACCACAATTTGTAGCAATCACTTGGTGCTCAGCACATTCTTCCTGTTAGTTTTCTTTTTATGAGTTTGCCTCAACTTCAAAAAGCTCTCTGAGGGCAGAAAGGACATCTTTTCTTTTTTAAATGAGAGAAGAAAATGTACTGCAATGGGTTTTGAGTTAGAAAGACCTAGGTTTAATACCCAGTTCTGCCACTGTGCACTTCAGACGTTTTATTTAACTTCTTTGACACTCACTGTCCTCTTTGTAAAATGGGAATAACATCACCTATATCTCACGGGGCTGCTGTGAAATAGACCCTGGGACATAATAAACATTCTTTGAACGGTAACTGCTCCTTCATAATCCCTGTAGCCCTCAGCAGAGCGACTAGCATTAAGAAGTTCCCCAAATCTAAGGTACTAGTAGAGGTCTATTAATGTTGTCTTGACACTTCTTTCTAAGAAGGAAAGAGAGATGTAGTAAAGGTTATTTTTGTGATTGTAGTCGTAGGATGGTTTGCCCCATTGGGTAATAAAGTTTTTTCATACAAGTAGCAGAAATGATGCATCTTCATATACAGCTCTTTTTCTGAAGAGTTTAAATTACTTAAATATATATGTTCTTTAAAATGTAAAATGAATCAAACTATTAAAGAAAACAGAAAAACATTTATGATTATACTAGCTAGTATATTTTATATTCAGTGGACAGACGGGTTTTTACTCATTAGTCAATACTTGATTATCAGTAACAGGTACACTTTAACATAGAGATACCATCATCATGTGTATATAGTCTTGTTCTCTGACTTCTAAATTTAACTTTTAATTTAATTATAAGACTTTCTCCACATTGCTACAGTCCTTATAAACATAAAAACCTTAAGTGAATGCAGTATTAAAAATATGACTGCTGTTCTAAATAAGTCTCCAGCATGAAATACAGCCGAGTTCAGAAAGAGCAGTGAACTTAGCCTCAGAAGGGAGGGCTTCATAATTTTAGTCATTATCATAATATTATTTGCTTATGTGCTTTACAGTTTATGAAAACTTTTATATATATTATATACGTCCCTCAACCTAAGAAATGCTTATTGAACACTTGATATATGATTCTTTAAACGACTGCCTAAGAACACTTAGCTGAGAAGTGTTGATTGAGAAGACTCAATCCTGAGCATGTGACTTCAATGTGATTTCCACTGTAAGTTAATGATCTTAGCTGTTTCTCATTTATTCACTGTGATCTTGACCATGTCACTTAATTAGGCCCCTTCTTCACTGATCCCAGCAGTAGGACTCTCTAGGGCAACCTTCTTCCAGCTCCAGAATGGTAGGCTTTTCACTGTGAATCTGTAAAACTAGGATCAACTTAGGCTTCAAGTACGAAACGAGCAAAACATGCTATGAAGCACATGTGGGCACTCAAATGATCTATCATTTGTACTGTCATATGTACTGTCTTAAAAGGTGATTTCTAAAAATATTAAAAGTCAATTTTTATACATAAAGAAAATGTGTTTGCTTAAAAGACTCACATTTTAGGCTACCAGTCTGGCAACACAGAAGAGGTTAGAAAATACTTTTGAGACAAGCGTTACTCAAAAATGTCTGCAGATTGGTGCCAGTGCACAAACTGTTACTAGACTATGCTGAGATAGGTACGTGAGTTGAGACAGGTATAAAATATTGAGAGGATGCATTTAGAAACCTTTATAGCAATTTGACTTTGCTGTGACACCCAAGAATGTGGTTTATTTTTTTAAATGATTTAATTAAATTGTATTCTACAAAAGTACTAGTCTACTACTACAAATTAGGGAAAAATAAACAGATAACAAAAAACTTGGTCCTTCATCACAAAGAGTTTGAGAAGTACTATTCTAGATAATGCAGTTTATCCTGTGTAAGTTTTCTTCAACTATATGACCAAGGTAGTAAAACTAACTCAGATCTTAGAGTAATTAGGAAATAATATAAAGCCTCATAAATATGCTTATCTAAGACTCAGTTTAACTGTTAGGCATTGTGGTGAAAACTGATAGCTGTCCACCGAAATCCATTCTCCTCCTCTGGTACAGTGACAGCACTGTGGCCAGGCCCAGGGCTGGCGATCTCCAGCACATTCCTCAGCTGTTCTCCATGGCCACGTGACTGAACTCTTGCCAATGACATGTGTGTGTACACACTGTATGCCATTGTCAGGTTTGGGCCTTTAAGACAGTGGGTGTGCCTTCTCTACTTTCTCGTCCAGTACTTGACAATGGTAGCCTAGTATAGGTTAGGACAGGGGTCAGCAAACTGTGGCTCGTGAGCTACATGCGGCTCTTTGAGTACGTTCTGTCTCAAAAGTTTGCCGAACCCTGGGCTAGGACAATGCTCTGACGGTGAAGCATGACTTCACAACTTGGAAAGAACCTGGACCACTAAATATACTTATGGAGCAGAGCCACCGCCTGCCTGGTTGATTACTAGAACTGTTACTTGAAAAGGTAATGAACGTATATATTCCTTAAGTCATTTCTGTCTTGGGGTCGCTTTGTTGCAAGAGCTTAGCTTTAAATTTAAATAGAATGCATCTTTGAAATATGGTGTCCCATCAATGCCCTCTATGAAACCTCTTGTATCATCATTCCATAAGTACCAAAAGTTATATTTCACTTCAGTGACTAGGCAACTACTTTCTGTATCTAATACTAAGAGTTAGACCAACTGGGCCTGGTTGTGTCATGGCTCGTTAACATATACATTTGCTCATTTAGTCATCCGTTCATCAAGAATTCACCAAGTGTCTATTTAATAAATCCAAGGCAATGTCCCTACTATGGCGAAGCTCTAAGGAACTCAGAACTGAATGAGGGAGTATTACAAAGAAACATAAGTCTAAACCAGATAGGTCTGAACCAGAGTTTCTCAGCCTTGGTACTATTGGCATTTTGAACTAGTTAGTTCTTTGTTGTAAGAGGCTGTTCTGTGTATTCTAGGATATGTAATAGCATCCCTGGCCCTCACCCACTAGAAGCCAATAACACCCTCTCACTATACCACTACCACCCAGTCATGGAAATAAAAAATGTCTCCAGAAATTGCCAAATGTCTCCTGGGGAGCAAAACTGGCCCCCACTAGAACCACTGATTTAAGTGTAAAAAACGATGACAATATAAATCTAAGGCACCTAATCCAACCTCATGGCAGGGAAATGGACCAATTCAGGGAAACACTTCCTAAGGAAGTGGCATCTAAGATGACAGCAGAAACATACGTATTTAATTTCCATTCAGTCATTTAACAAATATAATATTTGAGTGCCTACTAGATTACAGGCATTGTGCTACATAACAGGTGTATAGCAGTGAACAAAACAGACATGATTCTGTTATGTCTATTAGACTATGGAGCATAGTCTAATGGGGAAGACAGATACTAAACAAATGAAAAATTGTGATTAAAATGTTACAAGGGAAATGAACAGGATGCTATGATAAAAAATAACTGCAGAAAGGATCAACTTTGGATAGAATGAAGCCACGTTCTGATGGCGAGAAGCTGCTAAATGTGCACAGAGGAGAAGAAAGACCATCGCAGGCAGAGCCTGGTGTGTTTAAGGTCCGGAAAGCCAGTGTGGGTGATGTTAATGGCAGAGTTCTGTGAGATATAAGCTGGGACAGATCATGTGAAGTTTTATAGGCCCTGATAAGGAGATTAGACTTTAAATGCTATGAAACGTCACTAAAGGAGTTTAAGCAAAGGAGAAACACATTTAAAACTCTGAAAAACCACACTGGCTGTTGTGTGGATTGGAGAGGAACAAATGCAGCTTCAACTCGAGTGGCAGCAGCGGAGAGGAAGAGAGGTGACTGATTTGGTGTGTATTTCTGAGGAAAAACCAGTGCTTGCTATCTGGTGGGGAGAGGGAGGTTTATGGCTTAAGCAGTGTAGTGCCATTTATTGAGAAGGGGTGACCGAAGGAAGAACAGGTTTGGGGGAAATTCTATATGGACGCATTAAGTTTGCGATGCCTACAGAGGGGTCAAGTAGGAAGCTGAATTATGTGGCTGCAGTCCTAAGCAGCCGTCAGCGTGATGCCTGATGATATATATGAGTAAAGGCATTTCGAGCTACAAGAACGGATGAGATCACCTAGAGAAAAATATATAGAAAAAAGGAAGTTCTAAGAGAGAGCCCTGAAAAACGCCAACACTGAGAGGCTGGGGGAAGGAGAAGCTGATAAAGGAGATTGAGAGGTATCAGCTAGAGAGGCAAGGGGAAATCTTGGAGTGTGATGTTCCGGAAGACAAGGCAAGAATGTATTTTATAGAAGGACTGACTAGTCAACTGTTTCAAATGCTGAAGAAAGATCAAGTAGCATAAGGATTTGGCAATGCGACATCACCAGTGTCCTCGATGAAAGCCGTTTCCTCGGAGTATTTGGGAGGTGAGAAAGTAGAGAGAGAAGTACATACCTTTCAAGACATGCGCCTATAAGGGAAGCAGAGAAATGGGATGGTGACTAGAGAGAAGGTGGTCAACAGCGGTTGTTTTTCTTTTGTTTTTAAACAGAGGATATACTAGTCCACGTCTGTATGATGAGGGGAATGAAGACTCTGGAATTAATCCAGAGGGAAATGGAAATTTATTGCAAGGTATTAAGCATGGGCATGACATGAGATTTGTGCTTTGGAAATATCGCTGATGGTAATATGGAGAATGGATCAGAAAGGGGACAGAACAGAACCAGTTAAGAAGGTGAGAAATGATGGAGGCCTGAACTAAGGCAGAGAAGTGGAAAGCTATGAGATTTTACAGAAGTGGAATTGACTGAATGATTGATTGGGGGAATGACTGGCTGACTAATGTCTACGGTAGATAAGAAAGAAGAGGCAAGGAGCCTCTCAAGTTTCTAACTCAGGCAAATTGGTTGATGGTATTATCATTCATTCATGAGCGAAGGGACTCATTTCTTAAAGTTGGCAGCAAAAGGAAATTGTTATTGCCTGGTAGACATTTCTCTTTAACTGCTCCAGAGTGGACTTCTCAAATCAAATGCATCCAACCTCAGTAACTAGGAAGGGGTCAGGTCCCCTATAAATCAGCTTTCCAAAACTCATACTGAATTACTTACTGTCACAACATCCTTGATCCAGTCTGGAAAACTTACTCTCTCCTACCTGTGTGAACCTATGCACCTTTTCTTGTGTACTTCCTGTACTTAGAATGTTTCTCAAACCCTAACCTTCCCAAATCATTTCTATCTTCAAAGCAAATGTCATATTCTTTGCCATCTCCCAGCAGGAAGTAATCTCTTCCACCTCTAAATCCAGAGTACTTAATCTTGACCACTTTTACAGCACTTAATACTTCTGACCTTGAATTGTATTTATGGAGACTAATCTCTCTCATCAGCTTAAACG
Source organism: Hipposideros armiger (assembly GCF_001890085.2). NCBI lineage: Eukaryota > Metazoa > Chordata > Mammalia > Chiroptera > Hipposideridae > Hipposideros > Hipposideros armiger. The sequence continues at coordinate 3,137,000 of NW_017731421.1, forward strand.
GGGGGCAAGATTTATCTGATATATTTATTTTTCTTCCACAGGTAAAAAGATGCTGTCAAATATGCTGAATAAATACTTACATGCATACATACTAAGTGTGAATCTTTACAGCACTGTGTGCTAATGAGTATTATGTCCAGACAGTCACTCAGTCATTAAAGCTCTGGGTTTAATTCCCAGTTACTGCTTATTTAGTTGTATGACTTTGAATAAATTGGTCAACTTCTATAATTTCCTTCTCTATAAAATCGGGTGTAATAGTGCCTACTTTAAAGGGTTGTTGGGGGAATTAAATGAGAGAGTATGTATGTGCTGCCCTAGAATAAAGTAAATAATAAATGTTATTTAACATAACTACAATGCATGTGCCACATATAGTATTATCATACATTTTAGTAAAAGGCTACACGGTACAATAGAGTACATGAGTTGCAGAGTCAGATAGACTCTGCTATTTATTAGTTTTTATTTATTACTTTATTTATAATTTATTAACTTCACTTTGCTATTTATTTATCACCTGTGAGATCTGGGCAAGTTACTTTGTTTTTCTGAGCTTTAGTTTCATTATGCGTAAAATGGGGACAATACCCTCTGTATTGCAGCACTGTTTTATTAAATGAGATGATGGGACACAGTAAGAGCTAAAGTTATAATTTCCAAGAGCAAGACCTAAAACTAAAGATCTCAGCCAATAGCAGTATCTTAAAAGAGGCTTGTTTTTTTCTGATTGAAATAATAAGCCTACATGTAGATGTGACATCTAGTTTTCTTCCCAACATCAGTGCTTACCAAAACAATTTCATGAGTTGAGGTTTTCAAAGTCTTTACTATTGGTTGGTGAAATTCAGGTAAAGACTCAGATTAATTTGGAATAAAAATGGGCCAATGACTGACAGAATAACCAAATCAAAATGAAACAGTGACCAGAGAAAGTGAACAATGCAAAAGACAAGGACTAATGTCTGTTTTATTTACAAGAAACAGGAAAATGCAATAACTTTCCAGTTCAAGCTGGAAAGGGGGGGCAGGTTATACACACAGCACAGGCACTGAATTCAATTTGGCAGTAAACCCTATGACAACTACAGGCCAAAAAAAGCTTAAGAGCCAAACAAAATGAGTGTAATTTCCAGAATCAGAATGTTAAGAGTTAGAAGCGCAACAGTGACTACTAATATTAACAAGCACTAGCACTGTAAAAGGGTCTGTTAACAAAAAAAAAGTTTTGTGGGAGAGTAAGTCTGGGAAACTTGTAAGGCTTATTAAAATAGTAAAGAGTCTCAGATAAAAAATCTGTTTAATATTTTAAAACTGTTATTTTCTTTATTTGACCACAGAATCCTTTAAAAAAATAATACCTAATATACTCAGGACTAGAGGACATTTTTTTATTTTACAGATATGAAAGCTGACTCCCAGAGAGGCTAAATGCCCTGCTTGAGTTAGCACAGAAAACCACAATGGGAAAGGGGACTCAGGTTCTTATGTGACTCGGTCCTACTCTCTTTTCATTCTATTGGTATCGGGTAATATATAAGAAATACGGCAAAGATAGGTATGTCAACGTTAAAAGCAATTCTTTGTGAAGCTAGGCCTGTGAAAGGAATTACTGAGGGCTGATTTCTTTTCTTCTTAAATAAACAGACTAATTAAACATGATTCTATTTATTATTTATTTTTAATGTTTATGTTTTTCTATCATAGTAGTAAAATACCTATCCTTACAGTCTGCCACTTTGGAGTAAGAACGGACTCCGCCACCCCCACCCCCACCCCCCGCTTTCTGTCCCATTATGTCTACACTGTTAGCCACACGCTTGACTTATGCTCTCGCTCCATCAGCCAGTACTCCTATAGTAATGGGACAGAGCCCTGATCTTAAAATAGACCACGCACATTCAACTGGGAGCTGTGGCACAGTGCCAGGGGTACTTAAAGTCCCAGGACGATCCTGGTGCATCCTTTTAACCAGTTTTATTAAAAGATTGGGGTGGGGAATGGGGAATACTTTCTACATGAAAATGAACAAAGGCATTACAAATTACAACAAAAAGTCACATAAAATTTTAATATATATAAAAAAATCAGATCTCAAAGGAATTTTGTAGTTAAGACAAGAGCCCTTGGATGATGCCTCCCTGGCCTCTCAAGGTTATGCCTACACTGTCCTCTGATGGACGTCACTGGATATATATTCCACAGGGATCTAATTTTAGTTCTTAACCGAAGCTGAAGGTCAGCCACCTAAATCTGATAGTTCCAAACTTTTGCCCTCTGTGTATAGCACATGTGAGTATGTGAGGGTGTGTGTGTGTGTGTGTGTGTGTGTGTGTGTGTGTGTGTGTGTGTGTGTGTGTGTG
>NW_017731421.1:3140468-3176016 GCF_001890085.2 Hipposideros armiger
AAAAAAAAAAAAAAAGAGTTCATTAACAGATGGGAAAGACAGCTTAGGTGTAAATGAAAGCTTCCAAAACCAATCCTTTGCCCATCCTTTCTTGACTGAGGGCAGAAATGAGCATGTCAAAACTTTGTATTTCTCTTCAAATATAGTATCAGACAACTCTGCTTCTCTTATTACTTAAGTAGAAGTCTTTATTTTTCAGAAAGCCCTTCTCCTCTACTTACGCAAAACTTATTTTAGTATTTTAATACACTGGCAAATACAGAAGTATCATTTGTTTCATATTAGAATTTACCAAATAAGGAAACACTATCTCATTTAATCTTTAATGAATTCTTAGCACAAGCTACAGTTGGATTATGTAGTATATTAACGAGGCAGGAAGATGGACATTGTGTCACAATGTATACCTCCTATCTTGGTGGCTGATTGATAATAGATCCTGGTCCCACTGACTTCTACAGCCCCTTTGCCTTTTTTCCGTGTATCAAAGTCTTTCCTATATACAGTCTTTTGGGAATGTTCTTACTTTGTTTCCAATGCCATCTACCCTCCACCATGTAACTATTCACTCTGAATCAGTTACTCTGTCTCTGAATCCCTTGTTGTCAGTTCTGGTAGCCCAGGTATGTATAAGAGGTAGTCTGGGGCTCTGATTGTAAGCTGATATTATGGACTCAATGTTGGTGTCCCCCCTAAATTCATATGCTGAGGGCCTACCCCCCAATGTGATGGTATTTGAAGATGGGGCTTTGGGGAGGTGATTACGGTTAGGTGAGGTGATGAGTGGGGCCTCAGTCGAATGGGATTAGCGCCCTTATAAGAAGACACACCAGAGAGCTAGCTCACTCGTGCTCTCCCCCACCTACTCTGCACAGAGAGGAGATCATGTCAGCACACAGTGAGATGGCAGCCATGTACAAACCAAGAGAAGAGACCTCAGAATGGACCTTACCAACACCTTGATTTTGGACTTCTCAGCCTCCAAAACTGAAAAATAAATTTTTGTTGTTTAAGCCCCCCAGTCTCGGTATTTTGTTATGGTAGCCAAAGCAGACTAAGCCAGGAACAGGGACTAAAGGGAAGTTAAACTGTCTCAATGAGACAATTGTAAGATTTTAGAGGTCTTCAAAGGCACAGTAACACACGAATGGTGTGGCAGAAAAATCAAAGAAACAGATTATTTGGTTTTTTTTCTAGTTCTTAGTTCTACTATTTTCTCCACTTGGATCTGGACTGATTTATTTAATCTGAAGCTAAATTTTCTGTGTAAGAAATACCCCTATTTCACAGGTTACTATAATTAATATAGATAGCATCTGAGAGAACATATTGTAGTGTGAGGCATCTTACAACTGAAGTAAAGAAAGCACCTGGGTTCAAACACTAGCTTTGCTTCTTGTGGTTATATGAGCCTGGACAATTTCTTGAAAACACTATGCCTCATTTCCTCAACTCTAAAAATAGGGAAAACATCTAGGGCTTATAAATATTAAATGAGATGATATATTAAAAAAATACCTAGCATAGTGCTTGGCATAGAATAGAGACTAATGCATATTACATCATGGCCTGATGGACAAACAGATCAGGAGACATTAACAGGCACACTCTATACAAGCACAACATGGCTAGAAGTTTTTACCAGTATTTGTCTTTTAATGGCAAAGGCACTTGAGAAAGGAAAGGGCTGATGTTATAAATATACTGATAACATTGCAATTTTATATCAATTTTGTGGATTCTATAGTTATCATTTAGAGTCTATAGTATCCATTACGGAGCACTTGTGTACATAGCCCTGATATGGACACACGACTCAAAATGCTGCCAATTTCAAATTCAAGTACATGCAAAGTATTCAAAAGAAATAAATTCTAAACAATTGACAAGATGTCTATTTTAGATTGAGGAGCAATAAAAGCACATGACTTCAGTTATTTATAATATTAGGGAGATTGAACATATGTTAAATGAATAAGGAATGTAAACGTGTAGCAACTTAAACTGTGTATTAAAAACCTGAAGGAATAAATTATAGGGAACTTAGCCAGAGAAAGCTTCTTGATAGATGTGAGTATTGGGCAATAGGGAAAAAACGATCGTGATGACATGAGAGAAAGGAAGCAGGAAGACAAGCCAAATGGTGGAAAAAGGCAGAGAGGGACGTGGGCAAAGCGGGAGGGCCAGATTTAGAGTTCATATACAGTACAAGCTTCCTAATAATGAGAGCTACCAACAGCAGAGTGGCTGCTGTGAGCTCCCCATTACCGAAAGTACTGAGCCAGGTGTGATGACCTTTGGTGCGAGATACCTGAGAAATGACCACTGTGCTGGGAGACATTCTGGGTACCTTACTACACTGTGAGTTCCCCGAGGCGGAGCCCTGCAAAGACAATCACTGAAGGCAGAAAGGAGACAGAGGGCGTGGTTTGAATCCCAGCAATTCCACTCATCAATTGTGACGTTGGGCAAGTCAACCTCTGTTTTTCATCTATAAAAGGGGAAGTTGGAAACACGAAACGGCTGGTCAGCCAAGAACTCTTTTCAGGTCCGTAAGAGTTTTTAATTAGTCAAAGACATACAAGTTCTCCACTTTCCTTAGCACATGATCAAACTTTGTAAGAAAGAAAAGAGCTGACTGATGAGGAAAAAAAAGCCTTACATTTTCAGCCAAAAAATAATCTGAGGAATCTAAAAAAAAAATCTTCAGCAAGTCTAACTCCTACAGGTCAAGTCCTATACTGCTTAGGGGGACAGCTGACACTAGATACCCTCACTAGTTATCCTGGCCAGTCACTTACACTTACAACGCATGCTCTTCTGTTTCCTGTCAATGCTGATAATTAGCTCAATGTCAAAGCTCTGTTTATGTTCCACATCAAGTCTCAAATTTTGGATGTCTAAAATAAGAAAATGAATAGGATCGATTCATATGCTATACAACAGGTCAATTCAATTATTAAGGAGTGGCAGTGTGGGGTAGCACATTGGACGTGGGGCCAGACTGCTTAGGCTTGACTCATGGCCTCCCATTACACGAGTTGAGGCAAGTACAGCACCTCCTTGAATAATGTCATTTTATTATGACGTTGAGGAGATGCTGAGATGCCACAGAAACTGAAGTCTTGTTTATATCAAATGGCCTATGACAAAATTGGTTTTGTTGTATGTCGTTTCACTTAAAGTCACAGAATATACAGATGACGTTAAGTAGGACTTACTGTAATTTCTCAGTGTGCCTTAGATTTCTCATCTGTAAAATAGCACCTGCTTCATAGCCTTGTTGTGAGGATTAAAGTGTTAATATTCATTCAGTGCTTGGAATGATAATGGGCACGTAGTGTATGTTACCTACTGGTATTTAATACCTTTATTGAGATATAATTCACATATCATATAGTTCACTGTTAAAGTGTACAATTCATTGGCTTTTAGTATATTCACACTTGTTCAACCATTATCACTATCTAATTTTAGAACATTCTCATCACCCCAGAAAGAAACCCAATACCCATTAGCAGTAATTCCCCACTCCCTTCTCTCTATCGCCCCCAGGCAACCACTAATCTACTTTGTCACTGCAGATCTGCCTATTTTAGACATTTTGTATGAATGGAATCAAACATGATGTGGCCTTTGTGTCTGGCTTCCTTCGCTCGTTTTTAAGGCTCATTCATGCAATAGCACTTGTCAGTTACTTTATTCTTTTTATGGCTGAATAATACTCCATTGTATGGCTATAACACATTTTATCCATTCACAAGTTGATAGTTTTGGGGGTTGTTTCCACTTTTTGGCTATTATAGATAATGCTGTGTATATTCACATACATGTTTTTGCATGGACATCTATCTTCATTTCTTTGGGGTAGATACATAGCAGTGCAATTGCTAAGTCATAGGGTAACTCTATTTAACTTCTGAGAAACTGCCAGGCTGTTTTCAAAGTGGCTGCACCGTTTTACATGCCCACCAATAATGGATGAGGGTTCTAATTTTTCCACATCCTTGCCAATACTTGTTAATTTCTGACTTTTTGAGTCTAGCCACACCAGTGAGTGTGAACTGGTATCTCATTGTGGTTTTGATCTGCATTTTCCTGATGACAAACGGTGTCAAGTATATTTTCATATGTCTCTTGGCCATTTGTATATCTTCTTTGGAAAAATGTCTATTCAGATCCTTTGTCCATTTTAAAAATAGGTTGTCTTTTTATTATTGTGTTCTTTATATATTCTAGACACAAGTCTCTCATCAGATATAGAGTATAATTTGCAAATATTGTCTCTTATTCTGTGGGTTGTCTTTTCACTTTCCTGATGGTGCCTTTGAAGCACAAACGTCAACTTTTGGTATTTAGGAATCCAATGACAAATCTCAAGCCATGAATATTTATCCCTATCTTTTCTTCTAAGGGTTTTATGGTTTTAGCTTTACATTTGGGTTTGATCCATTTTGAATTAATTTTTATATGTTATGTGAGGTAAGGTTCAACTGCATTCTTTTATACGTGGCAATCTAGCGGTCACAATACCCTTTGTTAAAAGACTATTCTTTCCCCATAGAATGGTCTTGTTGCCCTCGTCAAAAATTAGTTGATCACAGACATGTGAGTTTATTTCTGGAGTCTCAATACTATTCCATTGAATATATATGTATATAATTTATATTTATCTATCCTCATGACAGTACCACACTGTCTTGATTATTGTTGCTTCGTAGTAAGTTGTGAAGTTGGGAATCCTGGGTTCAAGTTTGTTCTTTTCAAGACTGTTCTGGCTATTCTTCATGCCGTGAAATTCCACATGAATCTCAGAATTGGCTTGTCAATTTCTACAAAGAAGCTACCCAGGATCCTAAAAGGTATTGCATTGAATCTGTAGATCAGCATGTTAAGTGCAGCCATCTTAGCAATACTAAGTCTTCCAATCCATTTATTTAGATCTTTAATTTCTTTCAACAGTGTTTTGTAGTTTTCTACAAAACTGAGTTACTTCCTAGTTGTTGCTCTAGGGCAGCGGTTCTCAACCTGTGGTGGGTCGCGACCCCTTTGGGGGTCGAATGACCCTTTCACAGGGGTCGCCTAAGACCATCGGAAAACAAAAAGATAATTACATTACGATTCATAACAGTAGCAAAATTACAGTTATAGAGTAGCAGCGAAAATAATTTTATGGTTGGGGGTCACCACAACATGAAGAACTGTATTAAGGGGTCACGGCATTAGGAAGGTTGAGAACCGCTGCTCTAGGGTTTACTTAGCATATACACCTTATCACAATCAGCTCCAGATTTATATTACCTTAATTCTTGTGAGGTATTTAAGTATTACTTCTATATATTATTCCTTTCTCTTCTTTTTGTGGCATTATTGTTATATATCTATAAATGCTGAAAATCCAATAATATATAACAATAATTACTTTATATAATTTGTCTCTTAAAGATGCTGAAGGAAAAAGGAGAGCAAGTATATACTTCCAGTTTCGTTGTATGAGCCTTCTTATTTATCATTTCTGGCTCTCTTGGTTTGCTCTTGAGGATCTGAGTTACTATCTGGAGTCACTTCCTTAGTCCAATATAAGTTTGGTCTCATCTACCTTTGTGCTGTTTTTGACAAATACATTGCATTTCTATATGTTACTGGCTGAACAATAAATTGTCCATAGTTTTATAGAAATATTTTTAAAATCAGTTAAAACACAAAGAAATATGCATTTATATTATCTTTTACAATCATATAATTACCTCTACCAGTGTTCTTTGTGTGGATTCAAATTGCTGTTTGGAGTCAACTTGTTTTCAGTCTGAAAAACTTTTAGTATTTCTTATAAGGTGGGTCTGAAAGAAATTCTTTCAGTTTTTCATTTATCTGATAATCTCTTTATTTTCCCTGCATTGTTAAAAGATAGCTCTGCTGGATACAGGATTCTTGGTTGAGGTTTTTTCTTTGAGCTCCTTGAAGAGGTTATCCTGCTTCTGGCCTACATTTCTGATGAGAAGACAGCTGTGTATTTTATTGAAGTTCGCTTGTAAATGGTCAGTCATTTTCTTTAGCTTCTTTCAAGGTTTTCTCATCTTTGGCTTTCAGCATTTTTACTATGATGTATCTGTTTTTGGATCTCCTTGAGTATATCCTACTCAGATATTGTTGAGCTTCCTGGATGTGCAGGTTGTTTTCCAATATATCTGGCAATTTTTTTGCCATTATTTCTTCAAATATTTTTTTCTTCTCCTTTTTCTCTCTCTTCCAATACTCCCGGTTATGCATATGGTGGTACATTAATGTTGTCCCACAATTCTTTGAGGCTTTCTTAATTTTTTCTTTATTCTTTCTCTATTCACCTTATATACTCTCTATTGATCTATCTTTAAGTTTGCTTATTCTTTCTTCTGCCAGTTCAAACCTAGTGTTGAGCTCCTTTAGTGAATTCCTATTTCAGTTATTGTACGTTATAACACCAAAATTTCTGTTTGGTTCTTCTTTTCTAATAATTTCTATCTTTGTATTGATAGTCTCCATTTGATGTGACATTTCATCAAACCTTACATTACTTCTTTAATCATGGTTTCCTTTAGTTCTCTGAATATATATATATAATGGTACTTTGAAGTTTTTGTCTGTTAAATCCAACATCTGGTCATTCTCACAGGCAGTTTCCATTACCTGCTTTTCCCCCAAGTGTATAGGGTCATTCTTTCCTGTTTCTTTGCATGTCTCTCTCTCTCTCTCTTTGAAATTGGGTATTTTAGATAATATATTATAGTAACAGTGGGTAATGCCCCTACCCTCCGAGACTCGCTATTGTTATTTGCTAGTGTATTTGCTCAGTGACTGGCTGAATTATTTTAGTGAAGCATATTCTCCCCTTCCCTCTCTGAAAGGGGGCTTGCCCTTGGGTGGCCCACAGTCATCCTGCGAAGGCAGTGGCTTTGGCAAGCTCCTTCTGTTTGACTTTCTCTTTCTCCGACCATACCCTCCTTTTAAGCTCCACTAACTGCCCACTGATCAATCTATTGTCTTCAAAAATATCCTGGGGCATAAAGAGCTCCACAAACTGAAACACTCTATTAGGGCTCCTTTGAGGGGATGGTTCCTGAGGTCAGTATTTAAGATTTATTCTAACCACAGGAGGGTTGCTCCCAGCTATCTCTTTCACCCTTTCTCTCTAGCAAACTAGCCAGCCTTCTGGTTACCTGTATCTCCAGTGAATCTGTCAATCTCTTCCCAACTGCCTTTCACCACAACCTGCACCCACAGTACTGAACTTCACACTCTGTTTGCAAATGAAGTTGATCCCTTTAGAGAGACATTCAGAGCTCTGTTATAAGGTCTGCCTGCTCCTCTGGGCAAAATTTCTGAGCCCTGATTCTGATGCTGGGGGCAGAGACAATGGCATAACACCCCTTTGAGAAAGCAACTGGAGGGGTTGGGGGTGGAGCAGCGCCAGATCTCCTCAGCTTGCCTCTGCCAAGGTGCAAAATGTGTCCCAGAAACAGGGGCAAGGGCAACTGGGGCCCCACTATTCTCAATGGTACCACACCCAAGGTACCACACCTCTGTCCCACTAGGTGAAAAGACATCACCTCTTAGCTGCACTCACTCAGAATTTAGTCTCAGCAAATGAGGCAGAATAAAAAAATGCTGAGCTTACCCTGTCCCTACTGGGAAGAAACCCTCCAGCTGTGAGCTGACGGAAGAGGGAGGAAGCTCTGTGCTCTTGGTTGCATCAATTTGGAAGAAAGTCTCCATGTCGCTCAGCAGAGAGGGAGGAAGGGTGGAAGCAGGTCTCAGTTCAAAGACCACACTTTCACTTTTCTTGAATAAGAGTTTCTTCATTAACTGTATGCTCTTAGGACTAGTTCCAGAGACTTGAAATGGTTGTTTTTAAAATAACTTTCACCAGTTTCATTACGGGGCAGATCCATAGAGCTCCTCACACTATCATGGCTGGAAGTGGAAGTTCTTGATGAGTTTTTTTGTATGAGAAAATGGATCTGCAACTCTAAAGTACAAATCAGAGAAAGTATTCTTATCATTCCCGGGCAGAAATCTTAAAAAGTGATCCAAAGACCATGCACGGGCTGCCACATCTATGGCTTACTAAGTCAGAAGAGCAATTCTGTTCTTTCTCCCTATATTTAGTCCTTTGATGCCTTTGCAAAACATCTAAAATAAAAAATGGAGTCTGGAATAAAGTTTAAATTGTTTCATTTTGAACTACTGTGAGGCATTTATCCTGGCTTATGATATAATTCGGCCCTTCTAGTCAGCTTTTATGCTAGATCCAAGCTGGATGGGAACTTTAAAAAGTAAAGGTATAGGATGCTTTTGATAGTGTGTGTGTGTGTGTGTGTGTGTGTGTGTGTGTGTGTTAAAGAGATCAATATAATCAAATGATTATCTTTAAAGTTACTGTTTTCTAAATGAGAACTATAGCTCTATAGTTGCATCATGTATCAAAGTATTCCCTAAGGTAAAGACATCAATTAAAATTTGAGTCAAATTTGCAAGGCATTACAAAGCTCATTTGTTTTAGTGAAAATTGGAGTTTAACAATTTTAAATGACTAAAATAAGTACAACGAGCTTTCAGAACAAACATCCATGCCTTAAGTTTCTAAGCATGGATCCGCAGGTATAGGGTTGATGTTTCTATGTTGCCGCATTTTCCTTGGGAGAATAATCTAAAACGAAAATTTACCAATGCAGTTTCTATAGTCCACAATGGTAAATTCAGTATGCACCTGTAGCTGAGAAAGTGCCAAACCAAACATCATAGGCAAATAAGCAAACTTAGGAACCAAAGCCTAACACAGGACCTGGCATGCAGGAATTACTGAAAAAAATATTTGTGGACTACAGCGATCTCTACTAATATGCCAAGTCTGGCGGGGAAAGTGAAGAAGAGAAAGAAAAGGAAAAAAAATATATATATATGTATGTATGTATTTCAAAAGGTAAAATGGAATTTTGTGCTCATATAAATTTATTTCGCTCCATAAACTGGCTCCACAGTTAATACTATCTCTAAACTTAACACTTTGTAAGCAGGCATTTTTCTCTATACGACGAGTTTACTCGTTTCCCGCAAACAATGTGTTAATAACACTTTTATGCTCCTCTAAAAGGAATATGTAAGATAATCAAAAAGGCTAAATTTTAGAGAAAATGATTTTTTTTTAAAAAGTATTGGTCTTTGCTTATACCTCCAATCACATTATTATAAAGAAATATGTAACATATGTTATATGTTATATGTAATGATCATAGTCTTCTATCATTATAATCTATAATGTAAAAGTTTAAAATACAGGAAAGGGGAATAAAAATATCATCCACAGTAATAATATTCAGATAGTCACCATTTCGTAAATTTTCTTGTAGTCATTTTTCTTTTTTGTATAGTTTTTATTAGTTTTACATGGTTGTGATCATACTGTATGAATACTTTTTTATCCTGCTTTTTCAGTCAACATTATGAGATGTGCTTCAGATTCTGTTGTATAGTTAAGAGAATATCAAATTCAACACCAAACAACATGTACCAAATCACAGGAATTCTGGCCTCCACTCAACCTCTAAGTTCCCTTAATTCATTTAACAGGTGTTTCTTGTAGGTGCCCATTTTGGTGCCACATGCAGTGTTGGGGGATGAAAATACAAAGAGAAGAAAGCAGAGTTCTTGTCCTCTTAACTCAGCTATTACCCTCTGCCTTCAAGGAAATATAGGCTTACCTATGTGAGTTTGAAGGTAATAAAATAAATGCTTGAAATTTGGCTATTGTTAACTTTATTCTTTTGAGGAAAATTACTATACACTAGGATTTATCTCAGATCTAACAACTGAAGTTCTCCACATTTGATAGTTATATTCTTATCTAATAGGTGAAAGAGCTGTAATTCTTTTGCTTATTTTATGACATGTATTTTTCAACATTTATTGCAGCTATGTAGTCCTCTTTATTGGTCTTCTGATCAATTGTGTTTTAGAAACCAATATAAGAGATTTCATTTCTTCAAGATGTAAATTTTCAGATTATTCATCATACCTCCTCCCATCCCACATATTTGCATGATATATTTGTTTATGGGCTGAGAGATAATCACAGCCTACCAATTTAGGTAGAGGATGTAAAGCAAATGCTTCAATAAGCACAGGTGCTTATATCCAAATCTACAATGATCCACATACACCTGGAACTATTTGCATATATGCACAAACATTAGCAGTTGTATCTGACTTGACTTTATACGGAAAAATTTAAGTTAAGCACTCTTAGTTGGTAATTTCCTTTGCTATCTTCCAATTTAAGTCTGGTTGCCTAAATCGTGTTCGAGGTATGAAAGAAGGGATAAAACAAGGTACTGAGTCATAACTTCAAACCTCCTGAAATATACCTCGAGTGGTAATGAGTGAGAGCACTGAGAAGCAAAGGAACTGCACAGAATAGTCAGAAAATCTGTTCTCTGAGGCTCCCACCACTTACTAGTTATGTGATTGCTAGCAAGTTATCATCAGTATGATCCTCAGTTTTCTTATCAACAAAATAGGGATGGTGACATTGTCGCCATACTTACAGCATTAGTGCATTACTGTTGCAAAGCAAATCTTTGTAAAAATGCAAAACGCTACGTAAGTGTTATGGATTAGGTCTATGGATCATTAATTTATAACTATTTCCTAAAAAGATCAGCATAATTAAGTTTTATTTTTTGAAAGGCTGTGTTCCCTTACATTGGTTTCTAAGTTGTCACAAAGGTTTTACATAAGAAAGGTGGTGTTTTCTGAGGCAGCACCCTTAATTTACAGAAAGGGGTGCTGCGGTTACCAGGGAACTCCTGAAAGAAGGCTCCAGAGACATGTTTAGGAAAGATAAAAAAAAGAACTAGGGTAGCAAAACAAATTGGATAGTAATCTGAGTTCCTTTTATTTTCAGACTGAGTTTAATGTGGAGACATGCCTGCTATCCTATGTCTTTCTACATCGAGAACTTAGATTTCAAAGCCTTTTTAGGGCCTTAGGAATAAAAGAGTCACTAGTGGTTTTAACCCTTGGAGACTGAAATGGTTTTGTTTGTCAATGTTTTTCCATTAATGAAGATTACCTAGCTAGGTCCCTAATGACATTTGTTTATATCAGAACTCTCGGGAAGCAGAAATCTGCTGCACATTATAGCTGAAAATAACACCAGTACAGTTAGTCTCCAAAGAGCTAAAAGGCAGTAAAAGACAATACTTTGAAAATGTTAGGTTTTGCTACTGTCATACAGGAAATAAACATGCTTTATTAATAACTGTGGGAAATTTTTCTCCCTCAACTGAAACATATGGAGTGGGGGAATCTCTGTTTTAATGTACTTAATTCGACCAGTAAGAGCACTACCAAAGATTCTAGGGTCAGATTCCCAAGGCACCATGAATCTACAGGTGTACAATAGTGTGGATTCTCCCGACTAAACGAAATGAACAGCAGCTGCCTACCTAGCCTGAATACCTATCATGCGTATTTAAAAAAACACGTTCTTGTTAACGTCATGTTTCTTTCTTTTTCACTTAACTCTGCCTCCCATTAGCCTGTCTCTCACCCTCTCCCATGTCATAGTATTCCATTATGTAGATGTACCCTAGTTTCTTCAAATACTCCCTAGCTGCGGGACAGTTGGTTGTTCCCAATTTTGTGCTATCATGTACAAGGCTTCAATGAATAACTTTGTTTACTTGGGTTCTGTTTATCCACAAGATAGATTTCTAAAAGTGACACTGCTTGGTCAAAAGGCAAAACGCACCTGTAATTTTGGTAGATACTGCTAGTTTCTCTTCCACAGGAACTGTGTTATTTTGCACCCCCACCAAATGTGCGATTACTTGTTTCATGAAGACCATTTATAAAAATACACATGCCTGGATCCCACCCCCAAAATTCTGACTCAGTAGATAAGGGGATAGACCTGAGCAGGTCTATCTTAAAAAAGTCCCCCAAACAGCACTTTACTGGTTGAGAACCCATGTTCTAAAGGCATTCTAGTCTTATTTACACTGTTCAAATGCAAAAGAAAATCAGATTTAAATCTTCAACCTCCAAAGTTTACACTCCATGTCACTCATTCCATAAATACTTCCTGAGTGCCTATTATGTGCTAGGCACCCTTGATGTCGAGGACACAAAGATAAATAACAGTATCTGGCATCAGGGAGTTCACAGGGTCTAACAATGAGAGCCATAGATATAGAATTAAGAGACAAGGTATAAGCACAGAGTTAGAGACCTACATAGAAATGCATGGGAATGTTGAAAAGGGCTACCTCATCCTAACAGGAATGCCAGAGGAGGCTTCCTGAAGGAGGTGCTCCTGGAGCTGAATGGGGTTAACCAGGCGAAAAGGAGAACAGATATAGAAGAAGGAACGGGCATTCTAGGTAGATAACAACAAGTGCAAAGGTAGAAAACAAGAAACAGAAGGGATATGTATGTAACCGGAAACAGTTCCTATTGCTAAAGCATAAAACACAAGGGAGAGAAGTGGCAGAAGTAGGAAGAGATCAGGTCACTAAGCATCACATTAAAAGCTTGAATTTTACTTTACAGGCAAAAGTCACTAGAGGGTTTTAAAGGCTGGGAGTGACACAATCAGCCTGTTGCTCTAGATTTATGGACAATGGACTGGAAGGGCACATAACTGGAAAAAGAAAGAATCGTTAGGAAACCAGTGCAGTAGTCCAGATGAAGGCTGGAGTCAGGGCAGAGGTGAAGGAGAGAATGGACTGAACAGCTCATAAGGGGTAAAATAAGCAGGATGCAGACATTAGAATGTTGGGGGTGGAGGTGAACAGAAGGATGATTTCAAGGTATTATCAAACCACTACCAGGAAAGCACTAAGTTTAAGTAATTTTTCCAGCGGCAGTGATAGGTTTACGCTAATTTAGCCATGCTTTTGTACCTGGTCTTGACATTTATGAGGCCAGAGAGTTATATGGGGCCCAGCAAAACACACAGATAAAACTGGCGAGCCTCTCCTTTCGCATCATGCTCTAACCAACTAAGTAAAGCAACCATAGGTAACTCAACAGGCAAACACAACATTCCACAGTCGTATCTCTGAGGCTCTCTTAAAACCCCTCTATTGGTGAATCTTTTGACTCCATTTTCCTCTATGCCCATGAATTCAGTGACCTAGACAATTGCTGACAACATAAATAACTCCGCACAGAGAACAGCATGTGGCTAAGGGGCAGCAGCAGGATTAACAGCTGTTTTCCCAAAAGTTAACCCAATGCCAAGCTTGAGCAAAGCATTTTGGGCAGCCTGCAGTCCTGCCACTAAACGAAGTCAATCTCTGGAGGTGAGAAGGCTCAGGCCTTCCCCACTGCCCTGATTTATCCAAGTGTAATGGTTCTTTGGGGATGGAGGAGGGAGTGGTGTGTCATCCATACTAAACCTGGCACTTGTCTTTCTTCTCAGAGTTCCTAAAAAACAAACTTAAGGAAATCGAAAAGTAAATAACCATCAGATGCAAAGAAGTCCACTGTTTAGAAAGTCCGTGAATGAAACACACAAATACACACACACACACACACACACACACACACACACACACACACACATCCCCACCAAGGCTTACCTTTCTTTTATCTTCATCTGTTGGTTCAAATTTGAAAGTAGCCCTATGCTGAGGGGGGGAAAAAAAGGAAACAATGTCATTTTAAATAAACAGATTTTTAATTTTGGCTATATTTAAAAATACATGTCTCTGTAAAAATGTTGTCTTCCCATATCATGTCACACAATTGGTATTAAAGTAAGAGAGGCAGGCATGTAGGCAAATAATTGTAAGCAGTATGAAAAGACTACAGCAGAAATATATACCAAGGAGCACAGAGTACCAAGCTCCTAACTCTGCCCAGGGAATTCTGGAATGCTTTGCATGCAGCATAGAGAATTTGAGCTGGACCTTGAGGGATGAATAGAAGTTTGCCAGGAAGCAAATGGAAAGCACTGTAGGGACAGAAACAAAGGCTCAGATGTGTGAAATGGTATATCTGTGAAGTAAGCAGCTCTGTCAGAGTGAAACATAGGACAAACGTTAGGGGATGGGGGATTAAAGAAAGATGAGAATGGAAAAGTAGATTGGACAGAGATTTGGAAGGGCCTGCCAATGTCATTGGGAGTTTGTACTTTCCTTTTCACATGCAATATGAAAGCATCAGAGAATTGTAGATAGGGAAGAGAGTCGATGGATTGGTATTTTGGGAAAATATTCTGTAAGAATGAGGGTTTAAATCATGGCTCCATCGCTTACTAGTTAGTCGAGCAAGTAAACACTCCATAACTAGATTTCTCATGGAAAAAAGAGGGGGTACCTAGTTCACAGAGCTGCTGTGAGGGTTAAAACAGCGAGGGCATATAATGCATCATGACAGCCCCTGGCACACAGTAAATACTCAGTAAATATTAGGGTTATAATGATGGTGATGCCAATGAAAAGTAACTGGAAGAGAGCAGTGTCATAGCTCTCCTGAAATGATTGGCAACGCTTTAATTTCCTCTCTGCAGCTGAAAGAGATGGTGGAGTAAGTTGACTTGTCCACAAGGAGCGATGGTACCCAAAACATAGAGCTCAAAATTCCTCATTTGCCTCTCAAGTCTTATTCAGGAGAACCAAGTGCTCTTACGAATCCTTAGCCCTCCTTTAAGAAAATCTCCACTGAACATCTCTCTGCCTTTCCTTTTCTTTCTCTCATTGGCCACACTAACCAGCATTTATTAAATAAATGCTTTTTATAAAAAATAAAAATATTTATTAAATAACCAGCATTTAATAAATAAACCAGCATTTATTGGAAACCCACCAAGAGTCAAGTACACTAAGTACTAAATAGATCACCACTACTGGTGTTTCTACATTGACAGCTTTGTAGAAGACACAATTTTTGAAGTCAAGTGAGATGGCGAAATGTTGACAGAGAAGGAGTTCTGAATGTAAGAAATGGTTAGAGGGAGGACTTACAGGTAAGAGAGAAGGGCCATTTGAGGAAACCTATGGCTTGTAAAACAATTAAAATGGAAGTTGTCAGGTGGGAAGGGCTTGGATTTTAAAATTTATACCTGAACTGGCAGACAGGAGACAGGTGTGAACAGGAGAGCACTCTGGAAGAATATTTGGGGCAGTAGTTTACAGGCCAGATCAAAGGAGAGCAAGACTGAAGACCCAAAGCTCTCTGAGAAGTGGGCACCAATACCCCCAAGCATGATATCGCTGGCAGCAGTACAAACTGACATAAACTTTAAAAGGGAAAATGATTTGGCAACACATATTTGAAACCATAAAAATATTCATACCCTTTGACCCAGAACTTCTACTCCTAGGAATTTATCCTAATGAAATCATCCAGAGGAGAGAAAAGTTACATATGTAAGCATATTCACTGCACAGTTACCTAATATTATAAAACAAAAGAGGCAACCTGAATATCCAAAAACAGGAGATTGATGAAATAGACTGCTGTGCATCCACCTGACAGAATATATATTGCAATTTTAAAAAGATAGCTAAAAAGCTCTGTAACAACATGGAAAATTATTTAGATTACATCAAGTAGAAAAATAGTAAAATATATGTCTATGTCTATGATGAAAGTACTCACATAAATTCAAACAAAGGCTTGAGTGTTAAATGCAAATATAAAAGCAACTGTACAGGGGTGGTGGAATTTCTGATAATTTCTTTGACAAAACTCATTGTTGGTGTATTATTTTTGTAATTAGAATTTTAAAAATAAAAGATAAATGAATGAATGAACAGGGAAAGAAAAGTACAGAACAGTTGTAAATCTGAAGACTATAACTTATGAATTTATAGACCTGAGGTTTCGAAAAAAACCAACATTAGATCAAAGATAGAGAAGCACCAGACATCAGGCTAAGCTTGTAAACTGAAGCTTGGTAAAGATCTAATACGAATGAGGATAAATAATTGCACTTAGGAACCAAGAAAGCTTATTTTTTGCCATTATATGTGAATTCCATAAATTATCTGAAATAAATATACCTAATTGCCAATATAATGGTTCTTCTAAACTTTTTTTGGCATTTATGGTAAGAGAATAGAAAAAGAAATCTTTTGGAAAGACCCTCATTAAGTTATAAAAATACCTTTTAAATAGTTTCTACATAGAATTAATCTTTTACAGTGATAATTTAGAATAGTACCAAGGACTAATATTTCTTTTGCTTTTTAAATACAAGGCTGAGCCTGTCATAAAACCACAGCATTAAAAAAAAGAAAGAAAAGCTTTCAAAAGGCCTAACTAGCATGAGGGCTTAATTTAATTAGAAAATATACTGGTATTGTGGCAACACAAATTGAATTTTGAATGTGCCAATCTATTCAAAAGCTCAACCTTCTAAGATTGTTTGGATCCAAAGACATCGGCTTCTTTAAGGCTGGCTTCTTTTATCTAACTTAGAGCATCCCTAACCTATTCAGTACCTCTAAGCCTTTTTCTCCCGGTTTTCTGTGGCTCAAAGAAAGGGGAAGAGAACTAGCATTTCTGGCTGTAAATGCCTTTCTAGAACTGCTAGCCAAGAGTCAACCACCTCACTTTCTTCATATGTTTAACTGTCAGATGAACAAGAGCAACAAGTCAAATATAAACTGAAACCACTGTTCAATTTAGAGACTAAGTAAGGTAGGAACAGCTCAGTGACACACCAGACTCATTATGAGGACTCCCCTCTATAGGTTTTATAGCCTATGAATAGGCTCTAAAACGCTCAGGCTTAGGAGTCAGAGACAGCACTGGGTTTGACCAGTCCCTGCTGCTTACTAAAAGTGTGACCTTGGTCAAATTACTCAACTTCACTACCTGTCAGAGTTTCCTTACCTTTATGTATAGCACCTTGCACACAGCAGGTGTTCAATAACTGGCCACTACTGTTATTATTGCATGGCCTATGATGTGGCCAAATACTCAACTATTAGAGAACTATGAGTTATTTCATAGCTTTCCAAAGATACACTCAAACTAGGTACCATACAAGGGAATTACCTAACTGGGTATGCGTGTATGGCTATATTTCATGAATAGAGATTACTTCTAGAACTAAATGACGGTAACTGAGACTATATAACCCAATCTGGAAATAAGAACAGAGTATATAACAAAGGACAGCCCACTAAACATGCTCCTCTGCAAAAATCTGTGGATGAGCTCAGAGTTCCGAACTCAACCTCAGTGTGGAAAGAAAAACTCCTCTTACATGGTCCAGGATATTTAGATACCCACTTCAAATGTGGAGGCTGGCTTTCCAGGACTGGCCCAATATTAGGTCCTTACCAATATTCAGGTTCTTCTAGCCCATGAATGAAGACCTCACTGCTATGAGTGTGGTTTTCCTCTCTTACGAGGATGACTCTTGGAGGCCTTACCTGCCTGTATCTTAAATAACTTTTACCTTTCATTTGGCCGTCAACTTGCCACACTTCCCATATGGAATCCTGTTGGAGCTTGCTATGGGGTAACGTGTGTTCAGGTGGTGTCTGTGGCCACCAGACCATCTCTCTGAGTATCGCCATAGTTGATGACTCTAGGGCTCAGTTTCTTCCCCTATTAACTGAGGGGATCGGACTCAATTATCTTTGAGGTTCCTTCTAGTCTAAATATCCTGTAAATCAAGAAACTTTGATACTACTGTGCATCTCGGAGTCCTTGATCACTGGTTGTTGCTGACAATCACAATGATGGCAACCAATCTCTCTACTAAATCCGTTATCAGAACAGGCCCTAAAGGAGGAGAAGGAGCTTGAGTAGTCTAGACCTGAACAATACACACTTCCCATAATTAACAGCTCATTCTATAACTGGAGTGGAAGTGGTTAGGGTCCAACAGTAGCCAAAGGAAGTAGTATACTGGCCCTGAGAAACCTTTCTCCTCTGTACTTGAAAACACAACATGGCCTTGTAAACAGAGCCCTGGATATGGAATCTGAAGACTAAGTCTGCCACTTCTAGCTATGTGCCCTTGAGCCCGTAATGGTCACTTTGTTTTCCAGAACCTTAATTTCCTATTCCCTCCAAAAGAGAGTGCTTTCAACTTTCATAAGTTTTCATAAGAGGTTATATGTGATGACATGTGAAAGCGCTTAAGGTTAATACATAGTACATAGCAGGTACTCAATAAATGCTAACAGTGAATTGAGAAGAGTGAAATAGAACCACCACTCTTCCTATTTTTTTTTTAATACTTCCCTATGCTGAGTCAACCTGCATTATGCCCTTGAGAAACAGACAAGTTTCATTTTTTCTGGGATAAATAGATCTTCCCTGTCTCCATGATAATAAGGGTAAGTGAGTGAAGCAAGAAGGCTTGGAAATTAGAGTCTGTAACACAGAAGAAATTAGATGTTGTTACCTGGAGCCAGACAGGTAACTGTTGCTCTAAACGCGGTACAAGGTATTTTGCTACCCATCAGAAAGTATGAGGGTCAAGGAAAAAGAGAAAGAATGGAGTATATTTACCCATTTCTTTTTTTTTTTTATTGGGCCACGTCAACTCAGTGGACCATGTTTAATTCCTGCTTTTTTGTTCAAAACTAACAGTTACGGGTTCTTCATCAGGGTTAGACACTATTCTAAGTGCTTTACACATATAACTCATTTAATCATGACAATAAACCTATGATGTAGGTACTAGTATTATGTCTGTTTGGCAGATGAGGAAGCTGAGGCCCAACAAAGTTAAGTAACTTGTCCCAGGCCACACAGATGGTAAACTGAGGATCAGAGTCTGGGCAATCTGGCTTCAGAGCCTGCGCTCTGGCCACAGCACTTCTTGAGTACCTTGATCATTAGAACTGTAACTCACTGAGTGAATGCCTCGAGGTGCATTCAGTGTTTGGAATTATGCTTCAGTTAATTTAAGCCTCAGAATACCTTAGGTGATATTATTCCTATTCACAGATAAGGAAACTGAGATTCAGGCTTAAAATAATAATGGCCATAGTCAGGAAACTAATAATAAATAGAAGATCTGAACCAAGGTTTATCTGACTCCAAATTACACCTTCTTTCCACTATACTTGAGTGCTTCCTTTTGAGGACTGGCTTCATTAGAGAAATAATGCAGCATAAAGAATATCCTCCCCCGGGCCAGCTGAATGGTGTGCTGGTTAAGAGTTGGTTTGGGACACCAGCTCTGAGCAGCAGGGCCCCGGTTCGGATCCCACATGAGGGCCAGTGACACTGCCCTCTACAGCTAAGATGGTGAACCACAGATCTTTCTCACCCGGGAAGAGCGCAATGATAATACCAACATGGGCCAGTGAAGCGACGTCCTCCACAACTAGACTGAAGAGCAAAAGGATAGCAAGTTGTCTGTTTCCCTTCCCTGATTCCCCAACGCTGTTCCCCTCCCCCAATTCCCCAATAAAATTTTTTAAGAAAAAAAAACATATCCTCCCCAAACAATGAACCAATCCTTCTCTCTCTACATCATTCATTTCTCTTCTTGGTTAGACTCTAAACCAAGACTCTAGTCTCAACATTTCTGAAATCGATTTTTCCAGATAAGGAAAATGAAGCATACGGTATCCAGCTACCTTTCCAGGTTTTCTGACTCTATATCCTACAGAACTGAGCAATTTAATTCCACCTTCCCTTTCTTATTGCCAGACCACTGCAACCATACTTCCCCCTCCTATTTAATTCATCCACTGTCTCTCACCTTGAGGGGCAAAGCCCCACGGCCAACATGAAACTCAGCTGTTTTCTCTATCCTCTGGCCCTACCTTAATCAGCACTAAACATGACAGCTCCTTCCTGAAGGAGCTCACTGACTTGGTTCTGATCAAGTCAGAGCATTCTCGGGCTTGGCCCAAAAAGTTCAAGTGTTTGGGAGGACTGGATTCCTGAACACATCAGGAATACCCTTAAACAACACACACTGGGCACTGCAACTTTAAAAACATTCCCAATGTGACAAGGGAGCTGGAGATGGCTTGAACTTAAGCTGGCAGCACTTGGTCAGGAGTGGTAAGTGGAAACCAACCTAGAGAGAGATCAAGGACAGGAAGAGATAAACTGGAGGAAGCAAATCTGGAGTGCTAATTAGTTTAGCTATGAAGGGAAGGAGAAATATTGAAGGAGGTGATACGATCCAGCTGGAGGTTTTTCCTCCTCCCTTCCCTATGGAAAAAAGTTCCTCTTTATTGCTGGATAGCTGGTGTATAGTAAGTGCTAAATAAACACTAGTTAATTCAACATAATGGCATTTCTTTACTTTGAAAATCAGTTTGTAGCTGCCTCAAATCTTTTTTTTAAAGCAATTATAAATCAAGTAAAATGAATATAATCTCCACAATATGTACACCTATGCATTAAATAAATGTCTCCTAAATTAGGCAGATAGGTAACAGTAAAGCAGATCGGAAAGTGAAGGAGCTAAGATATGAAAAGGATTGAATCCATGCACCCTCCCGAAGGAAGCAGCATAGTCCTGTAAAAAGAGCAATCAGACAGCCAGATTCAGATCTCAGCTCCATCTCTCAATGGCTGTGTGGACTTGGGACAACATTATCCTAAATTTTACCATTTATGAAATAGGGAATACCATCACTTTCCTCACAGGGTTCCTCAGAAGATTAAATGGGACTGAAGGTGTCTTCTTTTTGGCCCTTCTCCACCCAGGGCAGAAATGGCATCCTGGCAGCTCAATAATAGAGAGTGTATGAAAGTGCAGTGGTGGGCACAGAGCAAACACAAAAGGGGAAATTATGAATGGAAGCAAATGACAGAAAGACAGATGTTATATCCAGGGTGAGCCCTGGCTCTGGGTGTGTTTTCACAGAAGGAGTAGTCAGTCATTTCTATAAAGTAGTCTTCTAAATGGAAGAATAAAGGTGTGGTATGCTACCCTTTGAAGTGAGCGTGTAAAATTCCTGGAAGGAAAAGTAATGGAGAGCTAACGGTTCTAGGAGAGATTCAGAGAGGTGGCTGGGATCTATAACAAGATTACCTTTTCACTGCAGAGTTGTAAGGTGGAAAGAACAATGAATGGTTTGAAGACCTAGGCTGGAATTCCAGCTCACAAGCATGACCTTGGGCAAGTTACTTAACCAATCAGGAATCTCAATTGCAAAATGCAGATAAAACCTCATAGGACGGCTGTCAAGATTAAATGAGATAACGGGTGGAAAAGCAGTTGATGCGTTACAAATTATAGGTACTACTAGGAGTTAAGATTCTCCCACTTACAACATAGTATGTCCATGACCTTGGCATGATTTCAGTTCTTTACGCCTCGGCTTTTTCATCTATCAAATGGGAAGGTTGCTACCATCTGCCCTATACACACTCTGAGAATCAAGTTAGACCCTGTATGAGACATCACGCCTTGCAAACTGTACAGTACTATAGGTACATAAAGAACTGCCATCGTGGCTGATACGTTTTGTGCATGTCATGGGCCGTGTTTATGCACAGAAGCAAGTATTTTTGTGATATACAGGTGAGGAAGCCTCGCGTGCATTTATGCATCCAAGAGTGGGGCACAGGGCACAGACGCACACCTACGGATTCCGGGGGTGTGACTTGCGCGCCTGGGAGGAGGACCGTAGGACAGGCTGCTGGGCCGGAATCAGAGGAGTGGGCGCCAGAGTGGGGGCAGGGGGATGCAGGATGCACGGATGGCAAAGGCTGGGGGCACAAACACGTATGGCCAAGCCGGAAACGTTCTCGAGGGGAGAGCAATGCGCATCCCAGGAATGAGGGGGGTGGGGAGGGATGCGCTGTGCAAGCCCGGAGGGCGGCCCGGGGGTGCTATACCGCAAGCCCGGGGCCAGGGCTCTTTACCTTATCGCTGTAATCCCTCAGGACCCGTTCGATAGCCCCCGCCTCGCCGGCCCGGACGATGTAGAGGGCGCGCTCCTCATCCATGGCCGCAGGTGCGGGGGAGCCGCGGCCGCTCTGCGCGCCCAAGCCGCTGCCTCCAGGTAAACGCCTCGCGCCCCCGCTCGCTCGCTCCTTCCCAGCTTCCTTCCTTCCCTCCTTCCCTCCCTCCCTCTGCCTCCAACCCGCCAGCCTCCGCCCGGGCAGGCCCGACGTCACCGCCCCTCAACTTTCACCCCGCGACGTCACCGGTCCCCCAGCAACCGGCGCCTCGCGGCCGCCCCCGACAAGGCCCAGGACTCGATAGAGGCCTGCCGAGCAGCCTGAGGAGGGGTCAGACTCAAGGTCCTGCTTGCTCTCTAGCCTCTCCCTCTCATGGAGAAGAGTCCAGCCTTTTAAGCGGGCTTTCACAGACAGAACTGTTCTCTCCTAACTCTCCTCGATGAATCATTCTTCTCAGCTGACGAGAACGACCCGGCTCTTCCCCGCCCCATTGAGAGACAGCAGCTAAATGGACTACAATTCCCTGCGTGCAATGGGGTCATTCCACTATTCCATCTTATTTACAGGAGTGCCGAATGGCATGCCGGGATTAGTAGTCATCCAGCGGGAAAGACTTCCCTTCAAAGGCATGCTGGGAACTGTGGTCCTGCAAGGGCCGGAAACGGGAGTCCGGCGGCCCCTGAGGCCAGCAGCCAAGAGACCGTTAGGGGGAGGGTCTAAGCGACGGCTCTGCCTCCTTTTTGTTCCTTTCGGAGGTGACTGTCCCGCTGGAGACTTGGCTCGTCGGACTGGTTGACAGTCGCGGAAGCTGGCATCCTTTGGTGGGAACTGTCAAGCACCGGTTTCATTCCCTTTTCTTGTTTAGCGTTTTCGGTCTCTCTGAAATCCTTTCCTTCCTCCCCTTGTTTGCGGTCATGTTATGTATTCAGCTACAGTAATGTGGGAAATTGCAGGAATGCTATCTAGACAAAAAGGGACTTGGCGATTTTTTGCCTACATAGTAATCGCTGTCATGTATCGCATGCCGCCTGAGCTCCAGGCTCAGTGTTAGGTGGCTTCCATACAGCCTGTAATTCTCACGACGCTGAGATTTTTGTGGAACCAAAGGAGCCCTAATGGGTTAAGCGATTTGTTCTAAGTCACATAGCCAGTAAATGGAGAATTTGAGATTTGAATCCGGGTCTTTCCCTTAAGGTACCTGCCCTACAACCACCAGTAATGTAGTAATGGTGATATACTGGTAATAGTAATGACGATGGTAAGAGGTTCACATTCGCTAAGTGTTTACTACGTGCAGGCGTTCTGTTACTGTAGCTGTATTACCTCAGTCAATTTCTCACAAACTCAGGCCACAAATATTTGAGAACCTGTGCTGTGCTAGGCACTGTTTGATAGAGTCCAGTGCTGTTCAGCGGAGAGACGGTTGGCCCAAAATGAAGTCCCTACCCTAATGGAGCTTCCATTCTAGGGCTTAACCCTATGAGGGAGGTACTTATTCTCATTTTAAGATGAGGAAACTGAGACTTGGAGAGATTTTTTTTTTCTTAACCAAGATTGCAGAATTTAGAAACTGAATTTGAACTCGGAGCCTATGTTCTTTTTGCTCTCCCAAACAATTTGTTAGAGTGGATGAATTCTCTAAGTAATTTCCAATTTTCCATTCCAAGAACCTTGTCCGGAAATCATCTTTGATGCCTCCCTTGCCTGTTTCTGCCCCTTGAGCTGTGCTGAAGAGGAACTAGAGGGGACAAAATTGTATTCATCTAAGAATTATTGAGTTTCTTCTATGTGTCAGGTTTGTGCTAGGCTCTGGGAATTTAGAGATAAAAACAAATGTGCAATCTGAGTTCACGGAGTTTTTTGTCTTCCTGTGGATTGTACTTTTCATGCAGCAAACATTTATCGAGCATATTTGTTGGGATATTGGGTATCCCAGGTATTGGGATAGGCTCTGTGTCCATAATTAAGAAAGATTTTAATCTATCTCATGAAAAAGCACTTTTTAGGAAGGTCATGGTATAGTAAACTACATTCCTTAGGTAACAGCAATATCTTAGAATTATTTTTAATAGTTTACAAAAACATTTTAATATACACTATTTCAATGGATCCTTGAGGAAGGTATTGTCCCACTTACAAATAAAAAACCAGGCTCATAGTTCCAGAGATATAGAGGAAAAACTGAGGGTTGCTAGATGGGAGGGGGGTAGGGATGAGGGAGAAGGGGAAGGGATTAGACAGCATATATTTGTTACTACAGTATTGCCACAGGGATTTGAAAGACAGTTTGGGGAATATAATCAATAATGTTGTGAAGATTGTGTAGGGTGTCTGATGGACACATGTCTTATTAGGGAGACCGCTTCATGGACGATGTAGATGCCTGACCATTGCACTGTTCACCTGAAACTGAAGCTGAATAATATTATATGTCAACTATAATTTAATATGTATATAGTTACGGGATATGGAGTATAATATAGGGAATAGAGTTAATGGAATTGTGGATATATATGATGTCGGAGGGGCAATGGATGGGGGGAGGGGGATTATCACTTTGTGAGGGGTGAAATGCATTACTAGTACATTGTTTTGTACACCTGAAACTAATAAAGAAAAAGAAAACAGGCTCAGATGGGTTAAGTAATACAAACTGGGACTCAGACTAAGAGCTGTAACAACGGTATTTGGGTGTCTACTCTATGTCCAGAACTATATTATGTGCTTGTTGAGTAACCATACACTTATTTTTGGAGCAAGGGCTCCTGGACAGGATACTAACAAGCATAAAGTATCTGAGTAGAGATGTTTCTTTCAAAAAGGGTCTTATACATGTGTTTGAAATGTCTGTTTAACAGAAACAAGCTTATGTTTTTAGGCTCCAGCCCTGTACTTCTAAAAAGAGATTTAAAAAATGTGAAACCACATGAATTAATGGCTTGGGAAATTGCACTTTAGTAATTTTAATTAAGCACTAATATTCTGATTTTATAAATCAAAAGGATCTTTGACTCTAATTCAAGTCATCCTTTGACCACTGACGAGACTCTGGTCCCAAAAAAATTAAGTGACTTGTCCAAAGTCAATAGTTAAAAGCAGATTCTGGGACTAGAGCCTAGACTAGCTAAATCCTGGGTCACTGCATCACTTTACCTCCCTGAATATTTAGTTCTGTGATACTTTCAGTGACTAGAGTCTCTAGTCCAGCACTAACTCCAGTTCCTGTTGATTCTTGGGTGGCATAGTACTAAGGAATTAGGATTTAGAGACTGGGTAATCAAAGTCACAAAAACTTATTCACAAACCATTGCTCTGAAAAATAGTAATATAATAATCCTATACATATATATATATAGTGCTTTACTATTCTCAAATTATCTCCACATAGATCATCTCATTTAATCCTTATAATAGC
The DNA here is from genome assembly GCF_001890085.2 of Hipposideros armiger. Classification (NCBI taxonomy): domain Eukaryota; kingdom Metazoa; phylum Chordata; class Mammalia; order Chiroptera; family Hipposideridae; genus Hipposideros; species Hipposideros armiger. The sequence goes on from NW_017731421.1 coordinate 3,165,772, forward strand.
TAAAAAATGCAAGGTCAATAGGACAGGCACTATTCTTTCTTTTTATAGAGAAAAGGGACGTTCAGGGTGTTGATTAGCTTGCTCATAAGCAATAAGTCAGCTAGTAAGTGGTATAGTTAAGGGCTAGAAGTGCTCTGGGCTCTGATGGCATAAAATGTTGTGGACTTACAGGTCAGGGCCAATGAAAAAGCCTGCAAATAGATACTAGTCACTTTTTTTTTAACTTTGATATATCCTGCTGTGGCATTTCCTCTGCCATGACAATGGGCTATTTGGAACGTGCCACATTGAAGGTCTTTAAGGAGTACCAAGTGCCAAGAGCTTTGAAAATCCAAACCTTCCACATGCAATATTTTTTACACACTTTCTTTAGAAGAAAGCAGAAATTTAAAAACTAAACAGCTCGGTCTAGTTTCTACAGCTCCAGAATGGGAGTGCAGAAAATTCCACTAATTTAAGACACGACCTGTCACTCAACAACCACCATGCCACTGTGTGAGGCTACTCTCTGAATCCCTGGTGTCCTCAGCTATAAAATAAAGGGATTGAGCCAGATATTATCTTAGCTCTCTCTCAGTTGTAAAATTTTGTGATTCTAAGATCAACAACAAAACCATATTTGAACATGCTCATTCTTTAGATAAATCCATTAAGAATGAGGTTGTACAAATCCGTATGTGTAAATCAAATATCAATATGATGTATGCAAATCATTTCTTAGGCACACCTGCAAAGATTCTGATTCAGTTCATCTGTGCTGAGGCCTGGGTGTTGGTTTTTAAAACTTCTCATTCGGTTTGAATGAACAGCAGGGTTAAGAACCACCGGACCAATATTTTGATAGTATATCAACCACTGAACTAGTTTTTTGATAGACTACCAAAGTCATGGGCATGTGATTCATTAGTGAGTCTTTGAGAAATCAGAATGACCTAGCAAGATGAAAGTTATTTTAATTTCATTTTCTACTAAGAATGACATCTCTGTTTTGTACCAAAGTTAACTATCATGATTTGTTCCTTTAACAAATATTTGGTGATCATTGGAGCACAACATTATCTTAGGCACCATAAGAAAAAAAAAAGTAGAAACAACTGATCCTGTCCTTGGTGATATAAAAAACATTGAGGCGATAAGCAAATCTTTTCTACTGATAGGAAGAAACAAATTGAACATAAGTATTATGCAAATCAAAGTAAGATAAACATAGATGGGAAGAAGAGTAATCAGAGAAACCTTCTTGGAGATGAACTAGAGAGTAGTGGCGAGAACTTAGAGGGCTAGCAGATAGGGGACAGTGCCATGAGAAAAGTTCAGGAGGCCAAAATTAACAAGATGCTAATTGAGAAATGATACCAACTTAGTTGAACTTGAAAGCCAGCAATGGGGATTTCTTAGAGTCCAGTTGGTCAGTGAATATGGAAAAGTTAAAATGGAGAGACATTTCATAATCAGTGATGACTGTATGACCAGCCAGTCTAACTTCAACATGTTGCATTCCTGAAAACACTATCTCACAACACCATATGACATAAAGTTAAATACAACTGGAAAACAGGAGAAGGGTCTATTGCCAAATGGTGTCAGATCCTTGAGCACATTATTTGAATTTCTCAGGATCTCACTTATAAAATTAAGAGTTGGAGTAAATGACTTCAAAGTTTTTAAAAAACTCTTAAAAATTTATGACTACGCCATCCAGCCATTCAGCACCTTTCTGAGGTTCCTCAGTAACATTTTCACTATTCTAATTGCTAAAATTGAGCCCATGCTGTTAGTCCTTGGCACACATGTACCTATAGTTGTTCAATATTGATTGACTATCCACAGCAGGATTCTCAAACCAAGCACACAAAATGGGCTCTGCCCTTTAGGAGTTTTTATTTATCCAAAAGCTGGAATGTGGGTCAGACCTATTTGCATCTCTCTGGCTTGGAATCCCATCCAAACACCTCTTGGGAAAACCCAGCGCTTTGGGTGGCAATGCTGTAATGTGGTGAAAGAACCTGGACTGGGAGTTGGAAAACCTGGTTTTCAGTCGTGACTCACTGTGTGAGCCCCAGAAGCTGATCATTTGTCAAATTCCTTCAAACCCTTCTGGCAACAATTTTTTTTTTTTGTATTCAACAGGAATACTTGAAAGCCAAAGACTCTAGTTTAAATTTTAACTGTCTCTGGGTGTTCAGGGATAAGTCACTTGCCCCCTTTGAGCACTGATTGTTTTTCTGCTGTCATGAGCGTAGTAATACCTCTTTTGCAGGATGTCGTAAGGGGTAAAAGAGATGGCAGCCCTGGGCATGGAGTGGCCACTCCAGTGTTAGCCGAGCTGAAAAATGCAACCTCCCTCACAGTAATGTGAAGATTTGGGGATAAAGGTCATGTTATTCCTATTGATGTACAAATGCTTGAGTTTTGTTGTGGCTGGTGTCGTTTTTTTTTAACAGAAAGGTAATTCCACCACACTGCTTTGGTCTTTAAACCTTCAAGTTGTTTCTGTCTTTAACCCTGACATGCTTTGACATAAGACAGTTTTGGGATTGTGACTGTCATATATGTGTGTGTGTGTGTGTGTGTGTGTGTGTGTAAATAAAGAGTCTAAGCAACACACACCCACCAAATCAATGTCTTTGCAATTAAGCTTTTGAGATGCGCATGTCAGAAGAGACATATTCTCACAACCCTTCTTCCCACCACTCCCTTTTTAACTCCTTAAAGCATTAATTTACTTACCAACATTTGATTAAACTCTTAAGGTTCAACCCTAGGAGGAGGTGGCAGTGGACAAAGGATTATTGCCATTCATCATCAACACACTGCAGTCTTCGCCTTGAGCTGCCTATGAGGGATTAGCATTTCCCTGAAAGGAGGAGCACAGAATAAATTGCATCCACAGCCAAAGAGCTGCCAGCTCCTTTCAGCTGGGGGCACATACCGGGAGCTTTTCCCATATTAGTCAGCTTTATCTCAACTTTTGGTCAGTGCCTACATCTGAATTTCATGGGTTTCGGGGTCAGTCAAAACAGAATTATAGGGCTGTTGAGGTCAGAGGCCACCACTGTCAAAGGGTGGTGACCTGAACAGCAAGAGGTAGCCAGTCCCCCACCCCCACCCCCTCGAATGACTTCATCCTAGTGAATACTTGGCTCACTGCACCTCCCCTGCAGAGCTTTTTTTCCCTGACCTGGTAATAAAAATTCTCCTGTGACCTGGTATTTTTTTTTTTTACATTATTGATTTTCTTTCTTTTGTTCCCATTTTGCTATAAGATGACCCAGTCTGGGTCCTTGATAATGTATTGGTTTGTAGGTACCCTGGGAAACGATAGCGGGGAAACTAGACTGCTGTTCGCTTACAGTGAATGGAATGAATGCCACCTGGGGAGGCGGGGGCGGGGGAAGAGCTGGTGCTCGGCTTAGGAGCTGCCTTCATATAGCACACACGAAAATTTCCCAGAACTTGTGAAACTTTCTTCAACCCCAGTAGGTTCTATGACTGTGGTCAAGGTTGATTTAAAAACTGCAAAGCCGCTGAGGAGAGAGGAATGGGGGTGGGGTGGAAACCAAAGGAGGAAGGAGGAAGAAGCGAGCTGTAGTAGAAAGAGCACAGGCTCTGGAGTGGGGCAAAGCCCGGCTCTCCCACTTCCGGTGTGACTTTGGGCAAGACTCTCGGCAGGGGCTCAGAGCCTGCGCGTCTTCACCTGTAAACAGAAATGATTATGCCATTGGCAGTGATGGCAAGAAGGTTGTGAGAAGTGGAGAGATGACGCCTCTGATGGGCCTGGCACATAGCAGACCCCAAGGAACGGGAGCCGCTCGAGATTAAGGCAGATAGACCTCAGAAATATCAGCGTGAGGTGGGGAAGGTGTGTCGCGGGCTTCTCATGTAAAGAGTGCCCCTAGGCCTTGACTACATTTAGTTGTTAAGGAGACCTGCAGTTGACCGTTTCTGAGACGTGTAACACAGGCCAGAACGTTCTGGAAACTATTCCTGGTGGAGGCCCAGTTTGGCGGCTCCTTGAGAATCCACTCTTCTAAACTTCTCTCCGCGGCGTTCCCCGTCTATGAGACTTGTAAATACCAGGCATCGGTACTGCAGCTGTTTCTGAGGCTGCTTCTCACTCCCGCTGTCACGGTCAGACCTCATTATTTTTCATACCAGTTCTTAAAGAACTGGTATTAGCTCTTGAGGCATTTCTGATGACAAAGGGAGGGATAAAACCGGGGAGCCCTATTTCTCCCACCCACCATCTCTCTTCACCCACATTGCTTTCCTAGCGACAGCTCTCATCTCAACGCTTGGGGCCCACGTCTTCCGCCCCACCTACACCAGCGGCAGCAAAATATGGGGGTGAGAAGCCTGGAGGGGATTGAGGTACAGGAGGAGGAATGGGGGAAGAGCTGATAAAGGGAGGAGGCTGATGAAGCACAAAAGGTTCTGACCTCCTTGGGAGAAGAGGAAGCCACACGGGCCGTGTCAGAGCTGGCTTAGCTTGGGAGGCTGCCAAGGAACTCAAGCAGAGAAGGGCCAGGTTAGAAGGGCAGGCGGCAAAGTGCTAGGGAGGTGGGCTGGGCTGAAGCGCCAGCTAAACCGGGCAGTCAGGGAAAGAAAGGTTCACCAGCTGCGGAGAAACTGCAGACAGTGTAGGTTATAGTGGAGTGCCACACCTCTCCACGCTGGACGGACTGGAACCCCGTGCAGGGGAAACGTGGGGTGCACGCTCAAGGAATAGCAGTCCCTGGACTTTAGTACGTCAAAGTGAAAGGGGGTCGTGTTTCTCAACCCGGGCTGCTTATTAGGATCACAAAGGGAGCCTGAAGAAACCGATGCCCCAGGTCACATTCCAGGTCAATTATTTACTGTGGGCGGGACCTATACATCAGTATTTTAAGGAGTGGAGGTAACTCTAAGGGGCAGCCAGGGTTGCAAACGTAGGAAGACCAATCCTACTTTGGAACAGGAGTGCCCCTTCTACGTCTCTGGTGGAACCAGGAATTACTCTCAGTTCTATCTCACTTTAAAGCCACTAAGTAGATCCATTTTTTCCTTTTCTTTTAAGCTTCCAATGATGATGATTTACACACTCCAGGCTCTTGAATAAGCCTGAACTCTATGCCTCCAGAGACATACAGCGACCTTTCCCCACACCCTTTCTCCTGTAATAAAGGGAGTATTTATACTATCCCCTTTGGGATTTAATTTTTTAAAAAGTAGGTGATTCTACCTTTAAGAGATGCAGAGTTGGGACAAATCACCTGTTCATTTTTGCTCTTTCTCCAGATTCACTTGAGACATTTTAAGTGATGCCGCTTTAAAGCAAACATTAAGGACCAATCTGGATGAAGGGGGAAATGGCAGATGACGGCCACACAGACTTGTGTAAGAGGGGGTGGGGTCGGACATGAGGAAGGGGTGGAACGTTGCTGGGTGACGGTGCAGGTACATTGGGCTGAGCTCCTGGGCACGGACCTCCGGCGTTTGTGAGCACCAGCTGGCGGAGCCATCGCCTTCTCTCGTGGCTGCCTTCCTGAATCACTGCCCAGCTGCCAGTGCCTCCTTTGTGTTCCTTACGCTGTCCATCCTCCTCACCCAGATCTGTCCGCCCTGGTACATCAGCACACAGACTATGACTGGGATGTCACAGTCCTATTACATGTCCGTTTGAGGTCCAGAGTGGGGAGGTGACCCCTCCAAGGTCACAGGGTGGTGAAGCCAAGGCTTCCTTTTAGTTTTCTTTCCATGTTTTCAGTCCCTCTTCCCATTTAGGTTGGGCTTATTCAATGGCACATTTTTTACTGGTCTGTGACTGGGTTGCTGTCTCAGAGAGGCCACAGATTCCCTTTCTTTCCAGACCTGGGGATAGATTAGAGGCCTGACAAAGGACACAGCAGGATGGATGTCCCAGACGCCACAGGCCTGCGACGTGGGTGAGCCATCCTGGCTGCTGTTCATGACTTCAGCCAGTTTCAAGCTGGCAGAGTCCTTTTCAGAAAGAGTCCTATAAAGGGGAGTGTCCCCTTATTGCCAAGACTCCTCTGTTCTTCCTCTGACAAGTGACTGGCCCCACTCCCAGCTGCCAACCTTGCCCGTTACCATTCTGGTGACTGAGTAGGAACCATCAGAGGGAGACAAGGTGCATTTGAGTCATGAGCTTACAGCAGCTGTTGTCTTTTCCTAATCAGATCCTTCTTAGTCCTGAAGTTGAAGGTTGAGAACAATGGGGAACATAGGCAGTACGCTCACCTCCCAAGAAATGGTACCTTGTGCTCTGGACCACTTGCCCTCAGCTAAAGCCGCCTTCTGCCTCCGGCACTGGTGACTCCCAGTTCTTGGCTGCGCTGCGAGGAGGAGGCATGGACCGTTTCCCTTGCAAAGTTCTTGGCGTGACCCCTTTATTCTCTGAGATTCAGGCCCGCTTAGCCTAAAGATCTGTGCATCTAATGAGCCTGTAGCTGTTAACTTGTACATGGGTGTTGTTTATTATGTGCTGCTGCTTACCTGACTAGGGAGTTTGACAATTGCTTGTTTGTGTGTGTGATTAGTGAGTCAAAAGTCACACTTGCTACACCCTTTCCTTTATGGAGAACTAGCTTGGATAGTAAGAGAGCAACAGATGTGCTTTTATCCTCAGGTTTGTTCCATACAGTGACTAAATCTGAAATTTCATTCTTCCTCTTCCTCACTTCCCTCATATAAAGCCAACGAATGGATTGTGGCCCAAAGATCAAATTCATTTACCTTCCGAGAGTGAAATCCAACATCTACATTCTTTTGGCAGAATCAACATAGCTAAATTTTCTAAGGGGATGCTATGTAAAATGTGTAATTTTAATCTTAAAATCATTTTCGGTATAAATATGTAATAGCAAATAAGAGCTTGGCTTTAAAAAAAGAAATCTTTCAAAATGCCAACTGAGTTGTCAGATTCTTATGCCTTTTAGTTAATGTATCACTACTACCGCCATTTCTGGAAATCTTGGACTCTGAATCTCTCACAGATCCTAGACTCTTCAAATTTGGGCAACTCATTGAATCATTTTACCTTTATACCTCAGAGCTCAGCCCTAGAATCAAAATGCAGTGCTGAAGAAGAATCTGTTGATGCTTACTAAGTGTTCAGTAATGTCACTGTTCTGCTCCAGAAGTTTATTAGCATTTAAAGCTATTGCACTTGAAATATCTTTACACCCAGTGATCATTAAAGCACAGTGAACCAAGTACCAGGGGACCTCTTGATGATGCTCGTATTAAAGAACGATGTTCCTTTAAGAGCTGAAAGGGCCCTGCCCTTTGCTGACTTCGCCATCATGCAAACTTAAGACAAGCCCTTGTATGTAGAACTGGTCCCCTATGAACCTCAATCAGGCTGTAGGTACGAAATTGTTTAAGGACTGCACTTGGGGCCTATCTGAATTTTAATGATTGTTTTATGACAAGATGATGGGGAACTGGATAAGCACAACCATAAAGGACCACTTAGTTTTGTTTTGCCTACTTACACCCTAAGTATTCAGAATGGTATTTATATTACACACGTAGACACACACACACACAAACACACACACACGTCATATCAAATGCAAAATGAAAAAAACAGGTCATTTCAATACTTTTTATTTGAGTGTGAAACCATTCATATCTTGCACAACTGTACAGATAAAACTATTTGCATTTGAGCTGTAGACATGATTATCACACTGAGTGGGTGTGAGCAAAGATTTTATTTACAGAATAATTGCTAAAACATCCGATGTCATATTTCCATTTATTTCTTACCCATAGGGTAATAGGTCCACCATAATTGCTTGGTGCTTTTTATAATACAGAAATAAAAACTATGTTAATCTCTAACAAACCTCACAAATTGCTACAAATCTGACAGAAAAATGCCTACGAAAAAACTTTTCCAAAAGTACAATACATTTTTATTTCCACACATACACAGTATAGTATAGGCTCAAAGGCACAGCTTTGACTTTTTTTTTTCTCTCTCAAAGTGTCGGAAATTATTATAGTCTTAAGAAGGAATCATGGAAGTCATTTTCACACTTGGTGTCTGGTAAGTTAATGTTTGGTCCATCCAGTTTCACAGAGTTCAAACAGCAGAGTGTGACACTCAATGCTATCAATCCACATGCTCACAGAACTTAGAAAGCCCCACCCCTGCCTTTTGCTGACACTAGCCATTGTGCAAACTTAGGACAAATACTTGTGTGTAGAAGAACCAGTCCCCTACAAACCTCAACCAACTTAAGGCATACAGAACAGGTCTTTTCCTTCCCTCTAGACCGTGCTCACATTCCAAGACAATGCGGGTACTGTGACAGACGTGAGTGTAACAGGGGAATCTAGAGAGTTTCTAGACACTTCCAGGTAGACCTGGTGCTCCAGGAAGCAGCACCGACACCACCAGGAAGAAGGGATGCGTAGAACGCATCTGAGGGCTGTTCATTGCACAGCGAGGTGACAGACAGATGGCAAGGCGAATGTTCTTGGTAAATTACGTGCCCCTCCAAGAACACAGACCAGATTCTGTCTCCAGTGTCCACCCTTCAAGACTAAAGAGCTTTTGTCAGCAGGAAAGGCAGTCACATACAGGGAGCGCTTGCCCATGCGAAGCCAAGTCAGGGGACAGAGGGAAAAGGCACAGATTGGCCTGCCCAAGATAGCACTCTAGAGAAACAGTCAGGTCTGGCTTGGCTACGGGAACCCAGTCTCACTGACTTCTAGGGAGTCTTGCTTCTGAACTAAAGTTGATTCCCAGCCTCACGTTCATTGGGAAAATGGACTCCTACGCCTAGGACTAGTCCAAGAGTTCTGATGTATCAAGTCTTCTGGGGAGGGGTGGATGGGTTTATTATTATTATTAATACTTATCAATATTAAATATGGGTTCCTAGGATAGCAGTCACTTAGCCCATCCGGTGGAGGCCTCTCCATTGATGTAAGCAAAGCCAGGAAAGTGTTGCATGTGCTCATACTCGGAATTCCTGCGCGTGGTCAGGGGTGTGTACATGTCGCTAGAGTTTCCATACCTCGTGGAATGCACAGACGGGCTTGTGTAGCACGTGTTGGCTGTGGGCACCTCTGGCCAGCGGGGGGTGACTGGGGTAGGATGCAGTCTGGGAGTACTGCTCATCAAACAAGGTTCCATCCGGGAAGTGGGGCTATTAAAAGGGTACTTGTTAAGGGGAAAGAAATTCCACAAAGTTAAAATTAGCTGGAAGTTGCATATACACAATATCAGTCATGTTCACAGTTTGTTTTCAATTAAATTTCTTAGGATGCTATGAATGAAAGTCGATGGGATGGAATCAGTGAACCTCTGAAAGGCTGAACCTTGGTCTAGGAAGTACCCAACAGGAGAAATGCAAAGGATTTCTTTGCCGGAGTTGGACTCGTGTTCACTCAACCAGTAACACTGACTTTGTGCTCTTAATCTGGAATATCTTGGGAAGTCAAACCCCAAAAGAAGGAATAGCCCTACTACTGGAATATTGGCGGGAGTGGCTGGGGGGCAGGGGAGAGAGAGAGAACATGAGTAACAGCATGTCCAAATCAATATGGATGTATGGATGGATGGTGGTGAGTTTTATCATGACTTATAGAGATGCGATAGGTCCCCTCCATCAACCCAAGAGAACAATACTGCCAAGAGAAACACAATGACATTATTAAAAATAGCATTTTACAGTTAAATTCAATTATGAACTGCAGCCTAAAAGCAGGCTTTTGAAGAGGAAGCAAGTCAACAGCTTCAAAGGTTATTATTAGTGCCTATCATTTGAAGAACATCTATCTTTTTGGTTCACATTCACTGTACTCCCGGAAGATACATAAGCAGGAAATGGCAAATTATTGGGGCTCGGTGTGTGTGAATGTGGAAGGAGTCAAGATAAGCCAACTGAGAGGGGATGGGAGGGGTGCTTTTGTGCAGGTCAGAAAAACAGATGTAGTTAAGAGAAGAGGGAAACTGTTCTAGAAAGAATTAGGAATAAGAGAAGTACCTCTGAAGTGCTTCTTCATTGCATGTTTTTGTTTTTTGTTTTTTTAGTTTCCAAGACAGCTATGCAAATAAGTCTCTTTTAGCACAATTGGAGAGGGGGGAAAGGGAGGAGCTCTGGGCTTCCTTGGAGAGCTCCCAGTTTGCAGGCCAGTCAACACCAAGATTTCCTTGCTGTGCTGAGGGCCACCCCAACAAGGACAGGAGGCGGTCAACCAGGATGGCAAGGACAGAGAGTGGGTGGG
>NW_017731421.1:3176086-3201825 GCF_001890085.2 Hipposideros armiger
GAGAGAGAGAGAGAGAGAGAGAGAGAGACAGAGTGTGTGTGTGTGTGTGTGTGTGTGTGTGTGTGTGTGTGTGTGTGTGTGAATGTGTGAATTCTTCTGTTCCCCATCTGTCTTCCCTGACAGTTGGAGAGTGGAGCCAGGAGGGATTAGGTGGGAGGCTGCCTCCTGTGAGGGAGACAGACAGGCTGAAGCCTAGACAGCCGGGAGAAGGGGTTATGACAACAATGGCTGCTCCTCGTAGTTGATGAGGCCAAAGAGAACCCTTCTGCCTCTCTGAGTGGGAGTCTGAGGGGAACAGGGAAGGCTGTTAGGTCTGAAGCATGCGAAGAGGACCAGCTATTCATCAGTCAAGATAGAAGGATCCAACTTCCAGTAGAGAGGGTCTGTGCTGCACAGGACAGCATGCTTTACCGAACAAAATGCAGCCACTTCACAGTCAAAGGCACAGGTAGGAAAGAGGGAGAAGGGCATAGGTAGCGTCCAGGAATTCAAGGGAGAAGGCACCAAGGGTTGTTGCCAAGGAGACTATGGACAGCATAGCAAGACTTCCATAATGCTCCAATCAGACCAGACACGCCTAAGTAGACTCATGCACCCGCTATGGCGCTGTGCGGCGGCCATGCTGGATCCGCCTCAGGCCTGAGCAGTGGCATTCTAGCCCAGGACCCACTCTGCATCCCAAAGAGACCATAGCAAGATTGGGCCCTGCTCAGGAAAACACTATCCCAGGCATTAAACAGTTAAAATTAGGAAATATTACAAAAGTGTTTAATTTTTTCAAAAAGTTTGCTTTCCCCTCGTGATATTCTCAAGTAAGCTCCCTGGACACATGTCGTCTGACTTCATGGTGCTCTCCCTGGCGGAAAGGCCTCCTCTCTGGTCCTCTGGCACGTCAAGCTGATTCCCATCTCAGAATTTTGCCGTACCCGTTCGTTCCCTCTGCCTGAAACACTTCTTTAACACCCCTACCCCCAAAGCTCCTTGCATGTCTGTGTTTTTATCATTCTTCAGATCTCAGTTCAAATATCACCTCCTCAGAGAAACTTTTCTGGACATCCTATTTCAAGAAGCTAAATGCTCCACCCTCTGCCTCTTAGGTCAGAATACTACCACCCTTCCTGGCAGCTGTCTCCTTCTACTGGCTTGTATTCATAAGCTCCTGGTAGGGCTTTCTCAGGTTCACCGCCATAGTCCCAACATCTAGAAGGATGCCTGGCATCTAGCAGGCGTTGAATAATTTGGTGAATAATTTATTATTTGGTGGGATGTCACCACTAGAAAGAACCTTAGGGATAATATAATCCAACCCCCTGTTGTACAGACGAGAAAACTCATACCCAGGAGGTGAAGCATCCTGCCGAAAGTCGCATCGTAAGCTAATGGAAGAGCTGGCGTCAAAACCCAGTCCTGGGACAGCGCCTTTCCCCACATCGATCTGACTGGCTCACAACCGAGTTACACAGGACGAGAGCACTGCTTACCGGAAACGCAGCCCATACACTTGAATCTCTCTGTCACTCTTCCTCTAAGCTCCCTCCTCCCCTACAGACCACACGGTCTTAACAATTCTGATCATGGCTCAGCTTGCTGGTTTGGACAGAGCCCTCACTTGCCTTGGCTCGTGTAGATAAAATGTCACAGTATGGGCTGGGAGCCTCCTTCTCCCAGAACCCAAGTGAGTGTGGCTTTTGTGTCTCATGAAGGACCCTCGATGCAGCTGTGCTCAGGGGTTGTGTCACAGACTCCCAAGAGTAATTGCCTGGAAATGAGACTGGCTCAAAATATCTCCAATGTGACAATAAAATTCTGTTACCACAGGATCCGGCATGGAAAACTCTGTCCCGTTAGGTCAGCTAATTGCAAATAAGTCAGTGACTCGTTTTCCCCATAGTGAAGAGCCCATTGACAGATGAGAGGCTGGAGTGTCCACGCCTCAGTCCAGTGATTAATGCCACCAATGAAGCATCTATTTAGTCTTGCGGGAGCTGCCGAGGCTGGCCCTTGGCACCCGTCTCACCTTTCACACTTCACATCCGGTTTCGTGCAGGGTCCGTAAGCCTGCTGGGCACAAACCCTGGGGTCCAGACCGCTCTGCCCAGAATAAAGGCGCTTTTTGTTGAGGGCCCATAACAGGAAGTCACTATTTTCTGGGTCAAATCACACGCTATATTGCTATCAATGTTAACATGGAGATAAGTCACCAGTTCCTACCCATTGAGAGAGGTGGGCGAGGTGTACTTGTGGGCATGCGTTTGCGGGTGTGTGTGTATGTAAGTAGTCAAAGGTTCTGTCCAATTGCTGAGGCGTAAGTCCGTCTCAGCTGTGACTGACTCGAGGCCTCCTTGGAACCATATTAGGAAGTTCTATTTTGAGAAGTGACTCCCCACACGAGGGCTGACTTTCCTGCCCATGGAGAGGGAAGAATGGGCCTTTTGTCCCTGACCCTGACCAAACGGGCTGCTGCTTGAGCAAGGGGCGAAAGGTGGCCCAGTCAGGAGCACAAACTGTTTTCCTATGAAAGGCGGCTGTCACCGCGCAGAGGTTCTTCCCGTGGGCCCGCCCCAGGCAGGCTTCCTCTCAGCCTCTTCTGGAAGAGGAGATAGCTGCCCCCAAATTGTTGCCAGAGAATCCATATCTGCCGAGCTCTTAGGCTCAGGGTTAATTGAGTTAGTGCACTTACAACTACCATGTAGAAAGTTTTCAGAATATGCTGTTATTAATATTCTTCTTCGAATCATAAGATCACGGTCCATTAATGATAGGGAGAGCCTTAATGGCTGATCATCTGGTCTTACCTCCCATTTTACAGGGATGAGGGAATTGAGGTCAAAAGAGGGGAAGTGACCTGCTTGAGGTCAACTTAGTACCAGAGTAAGGATCCATTCATTCATTCATTTTATTGACAAGTATTTGCTGAGTACCCACTAAGGCCCAAGCCTCTGCTTGGGCCTGGGAATATAATGGTCAGAATAAAAGCAGCTGGCCCTTCCTTCACAGAGCTAGTATAGTGAGGGAGACAGGCATTCATTCTATAATTACACAATATAACTGTGGTGGCATTAAAAAAAGATAATATTAATATACATAAATAGTGCTAACTATGAACCAGGTCCTGTTCTAACCTTTATTAACTCACTTAGTCCTTACAACCCTATGAAGTAGGTACTGTAATTGTCCCCAGTTTTCACACGAGGAAACTGAGGCATGGAGCTAAGCAGAGGCAGAGCTGGGATTTGAACCCAGGAAGTCTCACTCTACAGTCAAGAGATCTCAGATCACTATGATTGACTGATTTTCACTGCCTTTGGCCCAGGATGCTAGCCCAAAGTGGAGCACTCTAAGCAAACTCTGTAGCAGTCACTGGGCCTCTGAGATCAAGGGCCCACTGGCCCTGGGCAGATCTGAGTTGAGATGGAGATTCTGTGAGAGCTGTGTGACTGGTGGGCAAGGCTGGGCCTTGGCTGCACAGATGATTTTGGCCATACAGATGAGAAACAGAAGCAGCTTTCTAGTCCACTCTGGGTGTACTTCTAGTCACACAGCTTCTGGTTGATAAAATGGCTTTTGAGTTCAAGGGCCCTGTTTACATTCACAGCTACTGACAGGGTAGAGGTTCCATGGACATGTGTTGAGTGAAGCTCAGAAATATTTTGTAGCTGTATGCTGGGCCTGGTTTGTGTTCTCTTTTGGGTCGGGCATGAGAAGGGGGATCCTGGGAAGGTGCAGCAGACATGATGCCTTCCTTGTTCATTGACTCTGATGTGGACAAGTGCAGCACTGTTGCAAGAAGGGTGTTTTCTGAAATAACTAAACCTCATTCATCTGGACTCTAATTCAGAAATTATGAGAGTTCAAGGAGGGCTGGAGGTTTACCTCCATATTACCCAGGAATAAAGCATGTGTTATACAAATAGGCAGTATAAACAAGGGCACACCCCTACTCTATTTCAAAAAATAAATGACTTCAAATTATTTTGAGCACGTAAATGCTGGGCTGCATACAATTACTGCACTTCCCAGGTGTGTCCTGTATCAGTTCTGGGGGGCAAACCTGGCGGGCACCTATTTGCAGCAGTTAGGTTCAGTTACTCTTCTGCTGATGACCAATGGCATCCTTTAACCATAGCCTATAATTGCAATTTGTCTTCAGTTCAGACTGATCTTTTCCCCAGGGAGGCTGATGTAATGAAGTGTGATATTCAGTACTCAGGATTGGAGCAGTTTGCCGTCTGCTCTGGAAAGCTAAAACTAATTAGCCCTGCAGTAGATTTTCCCCTACGTGCTCAACCTTAAACCAAAGTAGCAGGGAAGGAAAGAAATAAGGTACTTGGGTGTGAGATTCTTCTCTTTGGAAACTTGAAACTTACTGAGGGTAGTTGCAGGAACCTCTTGAATTTACCTCCCACCCTCCAAAGCACCTTGGAGTGTTCAGGGCTGAGGGCTGGGGGCTGAGAGTTGGAGGATTTGCATTTGAGTCGGCTTTGTCACTTACTGGATGCCTGACCTGGGTCAAATTACCTTCTGAGGCTGTCTCCTCATCTTTCAAAACTGGAGAAAAATGCCTTCTTCCCCGCTAAAGAATTAAGTGAGCCTGTGTGTTTGGAAGTGCCTAAAACAGTGCTTGATGCATAAATGTTAATGAAAAACAAAACAAAGGAGTCTGTCTTTAGAGAGTACCCTCCCCCGGAGAAGCACTGACCTCACTCATCAACCTGGGAGAGATGTGATACAATTAACTTCTCCCCATCCTATTTTCTCAATGGACACTGAGGCAGGAACCAGGAAGCGCAAAGTTCGAGTGTGTGGTGAGGTCAGAGGTTGTCAAAGACCTAGTCTAAGGGCCACGGGGCCTGGCGTTGCAGAGGCCAGACAAGGACCCTGTCACTGCCCACACCTAGTCTGGATTCAAAGTGCTCTTCTCTGGACTTTCATTGAGTCCTCAGCCCTTCGATTAAATGACAGTGCTCCAGTCTATTAAATGATAGGGCTCCAGTCGGGGTCTGTTGTGGCTTCCAGAGCGGATGGTACAGACCTATTTTTGATCACCAGGGACTGCATGGGCCTTTAGGGAACACTGGCTTCTTTTTAAGGCAATGGCTTTAAAAATATACCCCCAAAAACAGCATCAGAAATTTCATGAGGAGGAATGTGGGAGTGTTAGCTTGATCGGGCCACTGTTGCTTAGACTAGGGTCTCCTACTGGAGTGTGAGCTCTCCCAAAGCAGGCACGTTTCTGTCTCCTTCCTCACGGTATTCCCAGAGGCTACAGTAGTGCTTGCCACATAGTAGGCACTCAACAAATCATTTGAGGATTGAATGAATGAATGAATGAATGAGCTGCTTAGACCCTGACCTTGTCCACAGCAGCAGCTCTAAGTCATTTAGCGGATCACAGAGAGGAGCACGGACTCTGCTCCCAAGAGAAGCAGTACCTACGGGAGCCGGCATCTCTGTGTGACGTGGTTGGAAACCTGTAATGAATGCCCCAGGCGATGATTTAGTGGCATCAACTTCTGGGCTTGTCTGGGGATTATACCAGGGCTCCCCTTGGTACTGCAGATGGAAATCACAACAGACGCCTGTTTGCCCCCGAGTGCCGTGTATTGTGAATACATTCTCCTCGGTGCCCTCCCTTGGAGGCAAGTCTGTGTGCTGACCGCTGATGTAACTGCGGCCTCCACCCTAGCTCACGTCCTGCCATCTCTCTTCTAGGCTCCTGCAAGCGCTTTGGAGCAGAGCTCCAGGCCTGTACCAGCCCGCCTGCGTGCGGGTCCGTCCTGCGAGTGCCATGAGAGCGCTCTGCCTTACACATAGCTCTCCTCTTGCCACTCCCAGGCTCACAAGCCTCCCGTGGCTCCCACACCTGCGGAACCCAGTAAACGTCCCCAGCAGGCCACGCTGTGGTTCATGCTGGCCCCACTTCCTGTTTACTCATCTGTTCAATAAACACTCAGAGAATGCTG
Source organism: Hipposideros armiger (assembly GCF_001890085.2). Lineage (NCBI taxonomy): Eukaryota > Metazoa > Chordata > Mammalia > Chiroptera > Hipposideridae > Hipposideros > Hipposideros armiger. The sequence continues at coordinate 3,182,050 of NW_017731421.1, forward strand.
ACATGTGAGAGGTGGCAGGGGTGGTGCTGAATAACTCAGACAGCCAGGGTCACACTGCCTGGGTTCAAGTCCTCAGGCGAGTCACTCTCACTTTCTCTTCTGCAAAGGTTACCATGAGGATGTGTAAAGTGCCTGGCACATGACACAAGTTCAGTAAAAGTTACCTGCTCTTTCTGATAGATGGCATGTCCTGTGACCTGGGGATACTAGACTTATTTTTGGCCTTCAAGGAGCTTTGGGGTCTCCCGTGGAGTCAGGAGAGTCAGTGTGGGAAGCGTTACCAACAGAGGAGAGCCCAGGGTGCTGTGCGAGTCAGAGAAGTGGCACCTGGAGGAAGTCCTGGAGGAAGGAAAGGGGTAGTGCCAGGAAGTGCCACAGAGACAGCGAGACGCCTGAACTGAACAACAAGCAGGAGAGGCTGGGGAAGAGACTCCAAGCCAGAGGAAACAATATCGGCGAAGACCTGGGGGAGCTGCACGTGGGCTGGCATGGCTGGAGCCAAGATTGGGGATGGGGGCGGTGTCATTGGTAGGCCAGAGAGGCAGGCAGAGCCCAGATGGTAACGAGTCTTGAGAGACATGCTAAGGAATTGAACTTGACTCTGAAAGCGATGACATGTGAAAGAGAAGAGAGTCTATGGTCGGTTGGGTTTTTTTTCCAAAAGCTTCCCTCAGTTACAGTGTAGCAGATGGACCAGAGACGGGCACATTTAGTGTCACGGAGACCAATGGGAAGGCTTTTGTCATCATCTAGGTTAGAAGAAGACCTGAGCTGAGGCAAAGACAGTGGGGGTGCAGAAGACACTGAGGATGTAGAATCGAGTGGAACCGGTGACCAGCTGTGTTTGGGGCCAGTGCACAGGAAAGTGTCTAAGACAAGTAGCGTGCCCAAAACTGGTATTACAGGCGCAACCACAATTTCCATGTGCCACGGGACACAAAGGGTCCGTGTGGTTTGTTAGACAGCGAGGAGTCAAAGGGAATGTGTGGCCTGAGAACGATCTGATAAAAGGTCCACATCAGGAGGATTCTTCTGGTAAGATTGTGTGTGGGCTAGGCTGGAAAGGAACATGCCTGGGAGACAGAGAGACAGAAAGGCGCCGAGATACTAGTCCTGACAGGGCTTGTTGAGGGTCCTGGTCATAGCTGGTCTGCACCAGCACCAGGATAGTGATTGGAAAGGAGGCGGAAGGTCCAATCAGAGGGGGGCAGGCAGAAAAAGGGCAACAGACATCACAGCTGATTGGATCCTGGGATGAGAGGTCAAGAAAAGGGCGGAACTAAAGACAACTGTTTTGCACCCATGCACGTGAGAGAAAGGGCAGCATGAACACTGGTTGGGCACCCACTGTGGGCAGCCATTGGAAGGTAGAAATGACACTGAGGAAAAGACCATCCTTTCTTTGGTGACACATGGGCTGCACACCCCGTATACAGAAGGTGCTTATTAATTGTGTTACACTGACTAGACTTGGCACCAAGCATGCCAGTGCCCGGGCAAGCAGGCAGGACTACCAACTCACCTGTGCAGAGCTCCTGTGATAAGGGGAGTAATGGAGTGGTCCAGAGATGGCTGCCTCGTGTGGGAGGGCCGGGTACTGGCTCTGCATTGGCGGAGGATGCTGGTTGCCATAGCTCCCATAGTTATAGCTTCCCGTGAATCTAAAACGCATTAAGCACATTGAATATTGTGAGTAATAGCAGGGAGAACAAATCAGTTTGACATCTTTAAAAATCAAGCTCATCTATTTTTTTCCTTTTTGTTCTTTCTGTTCTTTCTTTTTTTCATTTTTTTCCCCCCCTGATTCTTACCATCTCCACATTGTGGCTTTGTTGTGGTAAGTTTTAAGTCCCAGGTTGATTTTCCTTCTCCCCTCAGCACACCTCCCTTACCACCCAGTGAGCTCAGGGAACAAAAGCCCTGAGCAAAACATAATTAGTGATGGAAACCTCTACTCCTGTTGTCTTAAAAAGCCCCATATTACAGCCTGAAGGCAAATAGGAAAAAAAGAAGTTACTGTGGGATTTGTGATTTTGTTTTGTTCAGGTCTCTGTTTCCCCAGGTGGAAGGATGTAGTACCTTCTGTGAGCTCTCTCTTGGGAGTAAACACCATGGCATGGCCGACTGGGCATCAAAGACCCCAATTCTAAGCATATCTCCACCACTTTCTAGCTGTGAGACCGTGGGCTACTTGCAAACTTGTTTCTCCCATTTGTAAAAATGCCACACATGCTTACTCTGAGGGTCACATAGGGAAGACACGCTATAAAATAGAGAATCCTATGGACACAAGGGATGTTCTTATCAGTGCTCTTCTTAATAACAACTTTACAGCAAAGGTGCTGACGTATGGTCACATAGGTGTCTATTCTGCCCTTCCTGCAGGATCCAAAAGCTCTCCGAAATAATTTTCAAAGTCTATTCTAAACGCGTGGGAAAACGCTCTAAGAGGACCCCTGAGAAAATAATGGCTGACTTACTGGCTACTCAGGGGCACCAGAACCTATGGAAATAACTCGAAGTATGTCAGTAGGCAGGTCTGCGCCCACCCTAGGGGTGGTCCTCTTGCTGCATTATGCTGGGCCACTGGGACGAAGGGACCTGAGAGGGCCCCCTCCCTTCTCCTTCCTCTCCTTCTCCTCCTGTGTCCCCCATAGCTGGTATGTTGGAACATGGCTTGTGGGACTGTCTGCACCCACAGAGCAGAGAATAAGGCCCCCCCACCCCGCTTTTAAAAAAACATCATTAAGTGTTTTGTAGACCACTGCACATTGACATTCTAAGATGAGCATGTTTTGATAAAGAAAATGCATAATGGCAAAAATGGCATAAAATCAAACTATGATTGAGGTAGCACTTTTAAATGGATTTGTATTCATCACAGCAACATCGCTACATAATATGGGCAAAATGAATGATTTATTTATTCAGGGTCCAAAGCACCATTGGAACACACGAGGATTCCCTGAACACTATTAATAATCGCCGCCCTTCAGCTCTCAGGTGGGGAAGCCCTCCTCTAAGCTGTCATAAAAGCCTCGGACCTACCATGAAGCTTTATAAGGCTACAAAGTGCACAAACAGCTACCTAGGGAAACCACTGAAAGGGAGTTTTCAGCTGAGACTTTAAAGGAGTGAAGGGAAGAACACAGGCTTTGGAGGCACACAGATGCTCAGTCTGCACCCCACGTTTACGTGTGTGACCTAAAGGAACTGAACTTTATCAAACCAAGTCTCGATTTCCTCATCTGTAAAATGGGGTCGCTAACACCCACCTCACCGGGTCGTGGTGGGAATTGCATGAGACAGTTACACATGGCGTGATGCTGAGCACACTGTGAGAACTCAGCAAAGGTGGCACTCTTCCTGTCCTTTGAGAAAACAACTGCTAAGCAAATCCTGCTCTTTAACATGGCATTTCAAAGTAAGGCAACATCCCAGGAAAGTCACCTACCCGTGCTCCTCTCTGTGGGGATACACTGGTATCCTGTGTGTGACCGAGGAAGAAGGCATATGAGTACTCCTCATACAGGGGAGCTGCTGGGAGTTTTCAGCTGGGGACCCTGCCGCCGTTGTCACCGTGTATGTTAGAGACCACGTGTATGACTGCATCGCTCCTGCAGAGATGAATTAAGATGCCTCAGTCACTAATACAGCTCTTGCACCCCTAGTTCTTCCTTAGAACACTTCAGTGGCTTCCCATTGCTCTTAAGCTGAAAGGCAAAATCTTTACAAAGTATGTGTCTCTGGCCCTGCTGACCCTACCAGAAGAATCCCCTACCCCCTGCCTTTGTTCTATCTCATCCAGCCATACTAGCTTTCATATTTTGATGATTCCCAGCACCACGGGGCCTTTGCACATGCTCTTTCTGCTGTCTAGAATCCTCACTCCTCCCTTAGTACCCACGCATTCTTCATAGCTCAGTACAGAGAAGCTGCCTCTTAACCCCAGACTAGATCAGATTCCATGCTGTACTATGATTCCACGCTGTACTACAGTCCTTCACGGGGCCCACAACAATTTGTAATCTTACATTCATTAATGAATGTGATTTGATTAATGCCTAACCCCCTGCCCCACCAGACTGTAAACCTGTCTATTTTGCCCACCATTGGAGGCCTCCATTATTTAGCACAGAGCCTGAAGGCCAAAAGACTTTCAATAAAAGTTTTAAAAGGAAGAAAAGGGAAAGATAGGAAGAAAAAGGGAAGGAGAGAAGACAAAAGAAGGCTTGAAGCAACAACACAGCTCAGAGAGGCACAGCAAAATGACTTCTCAACACTCAACAGGTGTTAAGGATCCAGCAAATTGCTTTAAGCAAACATAAGGAGATTATTGGGCTTTGCCTGCTCAGGTCTTTTTGAAGATTATTAGACAGTGACCTTAACCGTGACCTATTCCATACATATTATTAACTCCACTAATTTACTTTTTAATTGGATACCTTGAAAGTCCTAGGGACTGAGAAAAGAAACTGACAAAAACCCCTCAAGATGCTTAAGAATTTTATGAGGTGGTTAGAATGAAAAAATGGTAATTTAAGAAATTGCTAATAATAATAATAATAATAATAACAATAACAATAAATGAGCTCATTTTATTTAATAAACTCATAATAACTTGACAATAAGCTCATCAACTTAATTTCTGATACATTCTAGAATGTTGACATAGTGGAAATCATGAAACCTATTTTAGAAGCTAGAGGGAATAGGACTCAACAACCCCTCACAGTTACATGAAAAACTGAAGAATTGGTTAAGGGAGGCCATTTTTTAGAAGTAAAAGAGAAAACTTGATCCACCAATTCTGTACATTCTGCAGCAGACCATTTTTATCTTAAAATTCCTCTGGAAAGATAAAGGTTTCTTCTAAAAAACATCCAGTCCTTTCCATCCCCGGGACTTTGCAAATAGCACCTGAAAGTAGCTGCGTTGACACAGCAGGAGGAAGAAAAGAATGGATGGCTCAGCACTGTGCCAGCGATGTGGCAGAGGAATTCTTATTCCCAGGAAGGAATACTCCAAAAGGCTTGTGAAAAATGTATTTTCAATACATTTGTTTATTGTTAAAAAAATTCTGTTTTGAATCCCTTTGTGAATTGGAGAATCTTTTGGAATGCAAATAATGTCTTTCTTTTTTTTTTTTTAATGAAGTGATAAAGATCCAAGAGCATGAAAGGAGACACCGTTCACTGAGCATCTAATACAGGCCAGGCACTGTGCTAAGTGCGTTACAGACACTCTTAAAAGAAATATTATCCCCAGTTCCTAGACGAGGAAAATGAGAGTTAAATCTAAAAGAATTTAAGGGAGCATATAGGAATACAGAAGATTCGAGAAGAAAAAATGAAAGTGGGAGTGAAAGAAGAAAGCAAAACAAACTTGGAGCCAAAAGTGCCATCAGGAATGAGGAGAAACATGCATCCCCTAAAGGTACAAATTCTTCCTCCACGTGGGCCTTGAACTTGGCTCAGAGTTTCCCAGGAGCCAGTGCTATAAAGGGAAACCTGACAAGTTAGGAGTCGTGAGATAGTAAACAAATCGCTCAGGAGTACACTGTCCTTGGAGTTAAGAACGGACAGGAATTTCAGACGCCCTCATAAAAGAGGCGCCATGTCTTGCTTCTTAGGACCGTTCCTCATGCCAACACTGACTGCAGGCTACTGGCGTCACACAGAAATGTACAATAGAATGTTAAGTAACTTGCCCAAGGTCTCCCAGTGAGTGGGGGGCCAAGTGGGGCTCTGCACCCCGCAATGCCATGTGCTTTCCACTTACTCTACCATAATGTTTCTTTGCTCTGGGTCCTAGTTCTGGCTGTAAGATCTTGGACAAGCCTCTTAAACTGTAAAACAGGGATAATAATATCTATCTTCAAAAACTACTGTGAGGATGAACTGAGATGATATATATATATATATGTAATATATATATATATATCAGAGCCTGGCACGGGGTAGGCTTTTAACGATATTCAAGCACTCTTTCTTATGAATTCATGTATTTTTATATCAGACTTGCTTAAAGTAGAAAATTCGATATATCTCATTTCAGATTCCAAAGAAGAAAGACAAGTTTCTTAGGTCAGATTTTTGTCATCAGGGATGAAATGTTTGTATAGCAACAGTAACTAAGCTAATTACAGCAAACTTCCAAACGTGTTTTTTTGTAAAACCACAGTCCTTATCCACCAGCATGGTTAAAAGTACCCCCTCCTAGTTTGCACATGTACATCATATCCCCCTCTCGTCCGTCCCCCCTCCCCAAAATAATGACTTCAGCAGACTGTGTTAGACACCATTTACCATACGAAGACTGGAAGGAAAAAGCCCCCAAATACCCAGGTTCCAGGTGACTGGATTTTGTGTGATTGCCCTCCTCTGTATTTTGAGCTGCATGTGAAATTACTGTTATAATTTTCTTTTAACTATCGTTTTTATTAGAACAGGTTATCTCTAGGTGGTAGGATTGAGGATGATTTTAAAACTGCTCTTCATTTTGCTTATCTGTATTTTTCTATAATGAACATGTACCACCTCTGTGAAAAGAAAAACATTATTAAACTACATTAAGGGAATTTTACAATTGGAAATGGAATTGGAGGGGGGTGGGAAGTTTGAGAGAACAATGAACCAGCCACAGCAAGCAAGTAATTAACCCTTGAAGCCCCTGGGACCTCAGGAGAGCACTGCGAGGTCAGCGGGGATTGAAAGGGGGCAGCCCAGCAAGCCAAAGGATTTTCTCTTTTCCCCCCAAGCAATGGGAAGACGCTGTGATCATAGCCAGCACCTGAGAGAATGCGGCAGAGGTTACTTTTGCGCGAGCTCCTGGAGATAGCAACTGTTCCTTATTCATCTCTGTATCCCCAACAGAGGAGGGTCTGCCAAATAGTAGGTGTTCAGTAAATTTTTGTTCCATTGAATTTGTTGTTGAAGGAGTAAATGCTGCTAGAAACAGACGTTATCAAACAAAAAGCTAGTGGAAGTCTTGGAAAAATGGGCTCCTGTGGTCTGGGAAACAAAACCCCTAAATGGCCATGTGCCAGCAATCTAACAGACCCACTCAGGCAGGCTTAAGCAGATTAACACCTACTGGCTTGGGTGAGAAACCCTTTTTGCCTGGGTAGCAGAAAAGAACACCCCTTGCATTCCCCTTCTTACCCAGTGGGACCTCCAGTGAGAATTGCTGGTTCTTCTTTTTGAAGGAAACTAATAAAAGAAAATCTGTACAGTTAACAGTTTGTGCTAAATTTTTAAGACAGCTCTAATGCTTTTTATTTGTTGGTTGAAAATGAACAAACCTTCTCTATTTGTCTGATTCTCATATCTTTCTCTTATTCCTCATTCCTCAACCCCTATTTGAAAGTCTGAGGGCAGGGCTGGAAGCCCCTGATCTTTAAGAATCCTACAGAGATCCTAGAGGATTTGAGGATCCTACGGAGATAAGTTGTCCATGTTATAGTATTGAAACTGCTAGAGAGAAACACTTCCTTTCCTTTCCATCCCCAACAAAGCATTATGTTTCCTGGAAGGGGTTGTTATCACAGGACAGGAAGGGTGCTTGGAATATAACAGGCAGTCAGTAATGATCTGTTGAATACATGAGTGAATGATTGATTGATCATCCAACATAAACCAGACCTCATGATGGTTTTTCTTTGTAATACATTGACTCATTGAATCTTTGCAATAACCTTTTGAGGTAATTTTCAGGTGAGACAATCGAGGCCCAAGACTTGCTCAGGTAAGTGGCAGAGTTGGGATCTGGCCCAACTCCAAGCCTTTCCCCAACAATTGCTTCTCACACCTGAAGGTGCATTTGAATCACTGGAACTCTTGTTAAAATTCAGATTCTGATTTAGTAGGCTGGGAGTCCAGCCAGGGATTCTGCATTTATAATCAGCCTTTAAATGATGACAATACTGCTGGTCCGTGGACCACACTTTGAGTAGCAAGGTTCTATAACACACTGCCTCCTGTCAGGCATCCATGTTTAGGGCCATTAAAGAATCAGAAGTTGTGAGATTCTGCTACAGACTTGTGAAAATTTAGACTACTTCCCAAGCTCCCTGGCCGCGCCCTTCCTTCAGATCTGGGACTAAATTGTTTGAACAGTTTCCCCTTTAGCTTTAGGATTCTATGAGCCATCACAGATGTTGCTCAGGTTTTGAGCTAACCTAAGCCTTTTGTTAGTTCCTTCCTGAGACATAAGCTCCTTTAAGTATGTCCAGATTCTAGAGCTGCTCTGCCCTATACAGTAGCCATTAGCCACAGGTGGCTATTTAAATTTAAAATGAACTACCATGAACAATTCAGTTCCTTAGTTGCACTAGCCACATTTCAAGAGCTTGGTAGCCACCTGTGGTTAGTGTCTACTGTTTTAGACAGCTCAGATTAAAAACAAAGTTTCCACCATCATAGAAAGGTCTATTTGAACAGTGTTGCTTGACAATATTTGACACTAGACAAACATTTCATGTAACCTTCAAGATTGAGACAGGGAAAGAAGGTTTCACACACATACATGGGGGGGGGTGCCAAAAAAAATGGATACACATACTTGTATTTGTCTTTTGTTATCGGACTATATCGAGTATTACAATTTTAATACCGTGCTTTCCTTTCTTAAAATGTATATATATATATATATTTTGGCACCCTCTGTATATATAATATCTCCAGTCCCATTGGCTATCATCCATCCTACCCTCAAGGTAGTTATGCTTAAGGAGAATACTTGCTGGAGTTGAAAGCCTCATCTGTTTGAGTTAAACTTTATCAACAGTTCCAGGGCCAAAATCTAATGGACAGAACTGACCGGGGCGGCAAATGAATCCCTTTCCAGAGAGGTGTGTTGATTCATCCTCCGGCCCCTGCCTACCTCTGCCACTTCGTTTCCTGCCACTCTCTCCCTGATTTGTATACACTGGTTGGTCCACACTGTGCCAGGTTCCTTTCGGCCTCAGGCGTGTTGTGCACACAATGTTCTCCACTACCTAACATGCTCTTCACCACTCCCCAACTTTCATGTGCCTGAATCCTTGCAATACTTCAGGTTTCAGAAGAATGTTACCTCCTCCAAGAGGCCTTCTCTGACTACCACCATCTAAAGTGGGCCCCCATTTTATACTATCTCATAGCATACTATTATTTTCATTATGACCCTTTGAAATTACATACCGGGGTGCCAAACAAAATGTATGCACATTTTAAGAGATGTTATATCTATGTATTACTTTTCAAAGTTGAATTGAATTACGGTAGCAATGTGTAGTAGGACATTTGTTCAAAAGATGATATTAATCAAATGAATGCCAGTGTCATTCATTGTACTACAATTTTAATACAGATTTTCCTTGCTTAACATGTGTATACATTTTTTTGGCACTCTCTGTAGTTACCTGGTGGTTTGCTTCTGTATTGACTCTGTTACCCACTAGAATGTAAATATCACGAGGGCAGTGAGTGTGCCCTCACTTCTGTACCCCCGAGACATGGCACAGATTAGACAGGGAGGACATGGAATGAACAAATGAATGAGCAAATCGAAAGGTCCCAACACCAAGCCAAGGCCTTAATGGTGTCAAGTCAAGAGCAGATTAAACCATATTTTTTCAATCCCAGCTTACATTTCCTGATTCCGCTCCTTCAAAGAAAAGGAAGCAGTGGGGATGGAGGAGGGGGCAACTCTCTGGCAGCGGCAATTTGCAAGTTCTGTAAATGAGTCATTGCGGGCTGAGTGGCAGGCAGGGCAGCAGCGTCCACCATACCCCACTCAGTTGAGCTGCCCTCGGAATAACTGAGCTTTTGTTATTTGCAAAGGCTTGGGGCCAGTTATCTTTGTTACATCCTCAACTGATGCAGAGCAAACGCAGCTGGGCAGGCCAGATGTTCTCCAGTTACGGCCGTTTATGAGGAACTTGCTCTATTCCTTTAGGCATCCAGCATCTCAATGATTTAATTTGCTGGTTTTGTGTTGTAGGGAACCCATGGTGGGAAGGTGAAAACGTGAGTTTAATAGTTAACTTTTATTGTCATTGCTGAAGGAGGGGACACTTAAAATGACGACATAAACAAGGTCGTCAAGCCCTTTGGTGGCCTGACCCAGGCAGAGTGGGAGCTTAACATTTTGCTTAAAATGACATTAAAGAATTGCAGCCCAATGTCATGTTAAGAGGGCAGGTGGGTTTGGTACCACCTGCCATGCTCCTGAGGAGGAAAAGAGCCCGTTTTCCTTAAAGAAGTTAAGGTTTCTGAACTTTGCTGGGCCACGAAGGAGGTGGCAAGCTCACAAAGTTAGAAAGAGAAAAATGGATAAATGGGCTAGATGTTTCCTTGTGGGAATCTGTTGAAATGGAACCCTTTCACCAGCCTCTTACCAGGGTGATGGAAGAGACTTGAACACACCCAGTCAGCATCGGCCATGCATCAGGCTCCATTTTAGGTGCCTGGTATCCTCTCCTTTCACTTTCTTTTTCTCCCCCTTTTAAAACACAATTAATTAATACAGTCTTAAGGAGACACATTTAGAAATACACAGAGGCGTGGACATAGAACTAGATCTAGAGATAAGTAGAATGGCTGTATTCCTAGTGAGTCATAACTCATTATCTATACTGATATCAAAAGGATGCCAAAGGGTTTTATGCAATGAATTAATTTTCTCTTTGCGCTCACCAAGCAGACATAATCCAGTTCTCTTTTCCAAAGCTGAAAAACAGGAACGTGTCTATCAAAGGCGAGACTCTGATTTGTGGAAGGTGCCTGATGGCCTTGACTCTCAGTAAATTGACCTTGATAGCAGGTACATCATCTGAGCAGTGACATTCAGGATATGCCAGGAACCCAGCAAAATAACTGGGTCACATACAATTTCATTCAAGGTGTTAATAAACTGTTTCAGCCAAAAGTTGTCTTGTTTTATTTTACCCACTTCTTTATTTCTTGCTTCCTGGTTTGGGTCCTTTTAAAAACATTGGTTTTCCTCTTTTTTTTTTAAACACCTCAGATCCTCTTTTGGAAAGTAATGGTATATAAACAAGCAATAATTTTAAGATGAAAATAAAAATTAACAGGGCATGAAAACCATATGCTAACTTTAAAAAAAAAGAAACATGGCAAATTCATTGTATATGATTTACAATAATTGCTTTCCAATTTCCAATATTGTCCAATGAAAAATTACACAAATCCCCCAATTTAAGAAGCCTACCACAATAGATTTCCTACTATTTAGGTATATATCATGCATAAATAAGTTGTGCTTTATAATGTAATATCTATAAAACCATATATGTTGTTAGGCAATTATAGTTATGTTTCCTCCAAGACCATGACCCATAATACATGCCAAGATCCAGTCTAATTCAGCATTCGAGTATTTCAGGAGTGGTACTTGAGAAAAATATTACACATATTTTTATATAGGATGACATTTTTAATGCCCCCTGGAGATATCTGAGAACAAAGCTGGAATGTGCCAAAATCTTCAAAGGTTACAGTCCTCTGAAGAGAAGCTGGTTCACATTTGTATTTCTAAGAAGCTACTTTTATGACTCTTGAACACATTGCACAGAAATCTCTGAACACGTTTGTGATATTCCTGTGGCTTTGACTATCACACCTGCCATACCTTGGGGCCTTCAAATTGCTACGAAGAAAGCCAGGCCCACTCACTGGCTGGATGAGAATTATGAAGAGATCCTAGAAATCTTTCACACTCCTCCAGGCCCCTGATTTCCTTAGAATCTCCTGGTTCGTTAGGTTGCTACACTGCAAGGAAGGCTCCACTCAAATTGTTTCTGCTTCATAATGCAGAACTGTTTTATTTGCATATTTTCCCTGTTTATTTTAGAAGTAAGGATGTTATCACTGACTGCCTTTTGTGTGTGTGTGTGTGTGTCTCCCGGGGTGGGGGGTGGGGTATGCAGGCAGGATTGTTCGGGTAAATGGCTCCGAGCTGCTCTGACTGCCCTCGGTCCTTCCTGAGGGGGGCAGGAATGGCTGCCCCATAACTCATCTTGGAAGACCCCCCTGAGCAGCTGAAGAGCTGTGAACGGTGCTTAAGTTCCCTTTCCTTTTTATTTTCAGTGAACAGCACTGTGCTTTACAACTCCCCTTCCTGAGCCTTCCAAGCAGGACTACAACCACCCACTGCGGAGGGAGGTAGGAGGGATCATGTTCTTCCTCCTCGAAGCAGAAAACAAAACACTATTTGAGGTGCATCTATGTAAAAAAATTAAGTGATGCTCAAATCTAAATTTCTGTGTACTCAAAGTGAAATCCAAGCTCAACTGAATGCCAGGTACTGACAACCCTGGTTTTCAATACTCCTGAAGAACCCAGTCTCCTTAGCAGCACCTGACAAAGGGCCACTGGGTCTGTTGGCAAGTTTGCGCCCCTGGCAAAGTATAGAAGAGGCAGGCACCTCACAGGCTCTTCATCATCTGCTCATTTCCTCTCTGAGTAGCTCCAGTCCTGGAGATGGGAAACTTTAGGGAAGGAATTAATCAAAAGACTGCTAGCATATACACGTCAACGTCAAGCTCCCTGAAAACGGCATGCTGTCTCTGGCCTCCAGGCCTCTGTACCACTTGCTTCCTCTGCCTGGAATTCCTTTTCTCTCACTCTTTAGCCTTCCAAGACCCTCCAAATACAGGTTGAAGGCCCCCGTTTGTCCTCCCCAAACACCCTGACCCTCCTCACAACTCAGCACTCATCGCATTATATTGTAATTTATCGGAACCCTAACCTCTAAACTCCCACGGGGCAGGGACCAAGCTTCTCTTGTTTGTATCACCAGCTACTGAAGTATTTAGCACACAACAGCCACTTGAGAAGTACTGATTGGATAAATGGATGGACAGATGTGTGCGTGAATGACTGAATGAAAGACAACATCCTAACTAGGGCAGTCTCACCCTATTTATTTGGTCTTCGAAAAAACATAATTTAGTTGCCAGTCTACTCTGAAAACAGTTCTATTCTGAGTAGAGCTAGCATATAACTAAGCCCATACTCTGAGGGTCTGGATGGAGATTCGAACATGGAGGGTGAGGGAAACGCCAAAGAAGATGACGGATTTTACCAGACAGAAGGTGGAAGGAGGATGGTCCTGGGGTGGCACAGTGAGAAAGTGCTTTGGAAAATGAGAGTCTTTGAAGGCTTTAGTGTGAGGCAGTGGCCTCTTTGCCGCAGTACTTTGAGGAAGCACAAGCTTTAGAAAAACGAGCCCAGTAGGCAGTGTGTAAGTGGATAGACGGGACTCTGGAGGCAGGTAAGCAGCTTGAGAGTCGCTTGAGAGTCACTGCAGAGGTCCCCGAGAGGTGGGACGGCCTGGACCAGATGGCAGTAGTGGGGTGGGGAGAAATGGGCCAGTCAGGATTGACATGTGAGCATCTGGACTTGGGAGCTATGCTGCGGAATGCCAGCTGCCTCCCCCAAATCTATTCCCCCCTCCCAACCTAGGCACATGCTATGCTACATTTTCCAGCCTTACATGAGGCCATGTGACAAGTCCTGGCTGATGGAGTATAAGTGGAAGAGACATGTGCCACCTCCAGGCCAGGGCTTTTAAGAGAGTGGGTTTTCCTCCTCCGAACCCACTTTCCCTTTCTGTCACCTGGTTGCAGACTTGACAAGGCCCTAAGGCAGTGGTCCTCAGACTAGTGAGGTCAGAATCACCTGGAGGCTTGCTGAGCAAATCGCAGGCCTCCCTCCCCCAGAGGTTCTGATTCAGTAGGTCTGCAAAGGGACCTGATAATGAGCATTTCTAAAGTTCCCAAGAGACACTGATATTGCTGGTCCATGGGCCACACTTTGAGAAACACTGCCCTGGGGGAATGGTGGAGCCTAATATTGAAGGAACACAAATGGTTGCCTTACAGACAGCGTCCTCTCTGACCTAAACACCCTACCAGGACTGTTTGCAAGCATGAAATCGATTTCTATTGTGGTAACTCCATCCCTGTTTGGATCTCTTTGTTACAGTAGCTTAGCATATCCTAACTAATAATATAGGAATTGAGGAAAAGATTTGAAGCTGACTCCCAGATTTGGTGCTTGGGTAATTGGGAGAGGAACAGAGCAGGTTTGGATGGGAAAGATAATGAATTAATGATCACAGTCATGCCAAGTGGAGCCCCCCACTCCCCAAGGCCTGGTCGGTTCCCCTGCTCCCACCCAGGGCCCATCTAGCAGAAGTGTGTCTCTGCCTGTGGTTCCTGGGTGCCCGCTCCTCTCCTGGTAGCTGAGTCCTTCCTATCTTTTAAGGCAGCCTTTGATTCCCGCCTCTCTCCTGAAGGTTTCCCTCCTGCCTGCAAGAGTTCAGATGGGACGGAAAGTGACAGCTTCTCCCTCTGAACCTGTCACACTCTGGGCTGTGGCTCTCATGTTAGCAGCATTAATAACAGGAGCCCCTTCTATCTGGAGAGCACTTCACTGCTAACAAAGCCCTTGGGCCTTTCTTACCTATCCGATCCTCCCAGCAACCAGATGAGATAACCTGGAGGTAATACAGTCTCTACTTATTACTGTATATTGGCTAACACTTATTGAATGTTCCACATACAGTATATCATTTCTATAAGTCTTGTGAGCAAGGACATTTGTTGAATTGAGTGAATGGATTCATTTATGTCTTCTACTGACCGTGGTACCCAGGACAAGGAATGTAACCTTTTACACCCTTTAGTTTTCCTCCATGAAATGGAATATGTACCTTGCAGTGTTATTGTGAATATCGAGCGAGACAATTATGCAAAGGTCCTTTGTATGTCATAAAAGTAACATTTGGACATTAGCAAGCAGCTATTATTATCCTAGTCACATCAGTTTTCCATTTCCAAGCCTTGTCTTGGCATTCAAGCTCCTCCAGCTTTATACAGCTCCTTCGCAGGCCTCCTCCATCCCCGTCGAAGGTTCCCCCTCCCTGAAAAGGCCCTACGCTTCCCCGCCCGCGTGCATGCGTGTGTTCAGACTGTCCTCTGCCCAGAAGGCCCTTCCGCTATATCTTTGTCAGTTAAAATCAAGTTCCACCTCACTTCCCCTCCTTTGTGAGGTCTTCCTTGATACCTCCGGCCAGATGGACTCTCCTTCCTTGGGGCCCCCACAGCATTAGTTTATATCTCACTTACTGCCTCTGTCTTGATTATGGTTGTCATGGCTTAGCGTGTGGCTTCCTGTCTGGGTCATGGAGGGCTCCCTTTCTTGTTTTCAAGAATGGCTGTGTATTAATTTATGTTTTATATCATTTTAATCATTTCAGTGGCTTAGTTTTTATTGGGGGAGGGTGGACATTTTATTATGTACTTAATCTGCCAACTTGAAAACAGAAGCATAAAGAATATATATATATATATATATATGTATGTATGTATATATATATATGCAAATAAATGAATAACTGCAAATCATCCATAAATCCAGGAAGATACTCAGGTTTTGGAGTTGTTTGTGGGGGTGAGGTTGGAGGGAAGACTGTTTTTCCAGAATGCTCCTATTTAAACATAAACTCCCCACACTCAAAGCCTATGAGGGACTTTTCGTTACCTGTAGTGCTGAGTCCAGTATACTCAGGGGATGGGTTGCTGACAGGGGAGGAGGGAGGTGGCACTTCCACGGATGTGGCCGATTTTGCTGGAGAAAACGATGGCACTGGTGAAGGGGTTGGCGGGGTGGCATCCGTCAAGATAATCTCTTCTCGGACTTCTGCTATGAGTAGAGAAAGGGTGGTTAGAGCCAAAAGGGTGGGAGAGCCAAAAGTCAGGGCCACTGATCCTTAAGGGACTTTACAAAAATGAAATAGTCTTTCTGATCTGTGTCATGTCATTCCTCTGCTTAAAACTCTTCAATGGTTTCGCATCATCGTGATGGTCTTCTGCAAGGCAATTCCCATACCCACACGTGCGCACTCTGAAGAAGAAGAGGACATGATTGGTCTCACACCACTTGCCCTGCTCACCATAACTAAATTCTTTGGGCTACAGAGCTAAAGAAATACAGAGCACAGACGTAAGGATACAAGTCAAGCTGCCAGGTAGTATGATTCCCGGGGACGTGCTGGCTTACCAGTGTTTCCTTCGCCCTTCATGGCTCGCATGAGCTCATTGGCCCGTTCCTGACAGTGGAGGGATTCTAACAGGTAGAGAACGTAGTCATCAAACATCAAGTGAATTAGGTGAAAAGACCCTGGTGAGAGAAGAACCAAACAGAAGGGTAAGACACGTCAACTTACGTCCCCCTGGTCAGCAGCGCATATTATGCTGTGCTCCAGTGATCTGCTCAAGGCTCTCGTTCTCCATTCAGCTATGACCTCCCCGTGGTCAGAGGTGGCTCTTCTTCGCTGTATCCTCAGCCTACCTAGTGCTTAGCATAAGGGAAGTGTGGTTAACACTTGGTGACAAGCGAATCCTTTCCTTGCTCAGCCTAGTGATATGACACCATCAGGAATGGCACCTACGGAGCCATGTGTCCAAATGCTTCTGAGCTCCGACATATGCACTGGCCTTTTCCTCGGCCGAGCACCTCCCACTTGGTTCAGCATTTATTGACATAGCGTCTTTCGGTTTTATTTCTTCCACAAACATCTCTTAGTTCCCCGATCAGGCTTTAAGGACGCCCATGGCAGGGACACTGCCTTTTAGCTCATTGGTATCTACCAGTGACCTGACATAATTCTAGGAGCAGAACAGAAGTTTTGAATTTGCAACAACTGGATTATTTCCTCACATGTTCTTGAGACCTCCATTTAGAAAAAGCATTAAATTGAAACGGCTTAGTAGCTTCAAATAGTACTCTTCATTTTCAATTTACAGTAGGTTATTTCATAAAAAGGGATGTAAACAATTATTTTAAAAGATTTTCCAATATGCAAGTTTCTGTGCTCAAAGTTGTATATTATCTAACTTAATCTCTATAACCACACTGTAAGGTAGGTACTTTTATTCCAATTTTGTAAGTTAAGTGCTTGTGCAAGATGACAATATTAATAGATAACACATTATTTCAAAACCTTTGTTTCTAACATGTCATGCTGCCACCACGGACAGTGGAATGACCCACGTATGGTAGGAACTCAGTTAATGTCTGCTGTAATCAAGGCTTCGTGAATGCCAGAGGCAGAGGGACCGAGCCTTCATCTCCAGCCTCATGTTTCCAACTCCCAAACAGATATCTCTATGGAGATATCCTGCTCCCAAGAAATGTCCCAAACTCACCCGCATCCCTACAAGCTGACTTCCTCTTCCTATTTCCATTGAGGGGGAGCAGAATATGCCACCCCCCAATATGCCTTTTTTGGGATATTGATGGTTTTAAGCTGGTTATTTTTAAGAAACAAAAGACTCAGGAAGAATGTTTGGCCTTCCCACAACTGCCTAAAAGAATTTAGATAGAGGACCTGCTCCTGGACGGGGGATATCATCATAGATAACTACAGTTTAATAGGAACTAGCATGTGATTGACAGGGAGGAAGCCAGCAAGGCCCGGTTTGATCCAAGTCCTCTGGGTGTCCCACTGTTAAAGATGGCAACATTTGTTTACCAAACATTTGCTTTTCCGTCTCCATGGGAATTGCCTTCCTGCCCTTTGAAGTCCCAAACCACACCCCCTTTTCTCCTCAGCTTAGATGGCGGATAAGCCTCAACTGACTGATGTGTCTTTGGGTCTCATATTCTTACGGAACCCCGTATGTATGTACATAATTAAATTTGGTTATTTTCTCCCGTTAATCTGTCTCATGTCAATTTGATTATTAGACTAGGCAGAAGGACAAAGAGGGAAAAAAGAGGAAATCTCCTCCTCCTCCAGGCCCTCTAGTTTGCTTATTTAAAGGCCTATTTTCCTTGTGATTCCTGTCATCATCATCACCACCATTAGCACTGTTGTCATCATCATCATCATCATCATCACACTATTTATTGAGTGCTTCCTATGTGCCAAGATCCCTGCTACATACTTAACACAGATCTCATCCTTAAAACGAACCGTGAGCTTGGTGGTGTTATCCTGTCTTACAGATGAGTAAATGAGTCTCTCCATCAGTAATTGAGAAGGGATTTGCCTCAGTTTGGTCTGGCTTCAAAATCTATTCCCACTTCCCTACAGATCACCCAGTCCAATCTCCTCATAGCACACGTGGGAAATAAGACCAGATGGCATGAAGGACTTGGTCCCTAGCAAGGCCATTTGAGTTGTGAGCTGTGCCCTTTCAAGTCTTAGAAATAGGTGAATAGGGGCCAGTTGGAGGCTTCTGGGTGACTCCTTCTTGGTGGAATTTATCCATTTTCTCCTTCATTGCAGCTGGCTTCTGCACACACATACACACACCCATCATCTTAGATTAATTCTTTTGGCATAGGACAATCTTTGGCCTAACTCTGAGGCCACTGGATGCCCAGCAGGTTATGCACATACCTCCTCTCTATGGAGCGCGCCACAGCCTCCGATCCTTGTGCCCACAGGGCTCAAGGCCAAAATCCCCCACCCTGCACTTTCTCCACATTCTTCCTCCATCCCTAGGGGGGTGTCTGTTTTTCAACTCCGTTTGGATTTCAGCAAGGCTCAGGTTTTGCTGAGTCACTGTGAGATGCAGTCTCCAAAACTAAGCTTTCCATCTACTTCTCCAAAATAGGACCTGTGAACCACTGAGGAGGTATAGCTCTGTGGGTAACTGCATGGGTGCTGGATCAAACTGCCCAAGTTGAGAGCCAGCTCTGCCACTTAGTACCTGGGATCATAGATGAGTTACTCTTTGTAAATATTAAAAACAAATGAAGCTGTTTATTGAGCCTTTGCTCTGTGGCAGCCACTATGTTTAACCACTGTAGATGTATTGTTGCATTTAATCCTCATCATAACTGTATGAGTGATATTCCCCCTTTTGCAAAGAAGGAAATTGAAGATTAGAGTAGTAAAGTAACCGTCCAATGTCACACAAGTAGCAGAACTGGGACTTGAACCCATGACTTTGCCCTTTAATCATTCTGCAATACAGCTCTCTAAAAGTAGGACAGCGAGACCTATGTCACAGAAATACCATAATGAGGAAAAGTACTCATTAGGTGCTTACTAAGTGGTAACTATTGTTATTATCTCTAAAGTCCCTTAGAGTCCCCTTAGAACTCATGTTCTCAGATCCTGTGATATGACTCTGTTCATAGAGTGAAAGGAGCCAAAAGACAGCATCAAATGCTTAACAGGAAAGTGGTCTCCAGAATGCAGACACATTTGCTAAGATGTTGCTCTAAGTCAACAGGGATAGAAAGAAACATACGATGAAGCAATGAATTAGAATGGAAAACCCTCGATGGAAAAATGGGTTTAGATTAGTGGTTTTGGTACAGGCAGGCACCTTAGAAACCACCTACACAACCCTCCTGTTTTATAGACAAGGAAGCAAAGGCCTGATGAGGTGAAGACATTTGCCTAAGACCACACTGTTGGAAAGCATCGGGCTGGGCTCGGAGACCAGCATCTCATGGGAAGTGTTCGTTTGAGGCTCCAAGCTCTCTTCCTTAATGGCACTGATTGATTATCCAATTGGTCTGATCATTTTCAATCATCTTTCAAACGACAGGAGTTTGCAAAGCTATTGCTACCTGCCTACTGTTGTGCTAAGTGCTCTGAGTAGAAAGGACGCTTCAAGCTCAGTCCCTGACTCCGCAAAAGCTATAGCGTCCTTAGTAAGCAGAAATCAATCACTAAGATTACTGAGCAACCAACAGTTCAGTGTCAGGGTGTCAAGGCCCTGGGAGCAGGGCAAACAGGAGGAGG
>NW_017731421.1:3201910-3202621 GCF_001890085.2 Hipposideros armiger
TACTATATATTTAACGTATTTATCTTCAGCCAGTGCCTCCTTCCACTAGACTGTATGCTCCATAAATGCAGGCATTTTTATCCAGTGCTTCCACTGCTCTACTCCCAGTGTCTAGGACAGTGCCAGGCTCACAGTAGAGACTCAGTGTGCTCATATGAGTCAAACGAGCAAACACCAAACACCTACTGTATGCGCTGGGCTGAAGAAAGCGCTTTTAATTTTCCAACACTATAAAGGAGGATTATTGTTACTATGTTCAATTAATACATGGGGAACTGAAAACTCGGAGGGCTTAAATCACTTGGCTAAGGTCACAGAACCTGTTATACCAAAAGGTATTAGGATAGAGACAAAAGGAGATTTCTGTTGTTATATGGTACCATAATTAATTGCATGTTATAAGAATCAAAACATTTCCTTTTTCATATGAAAAATGTCAAACACAGAAAAGTAGAGAGAATTTAAAAATGAACATCAGTATAATCACCACCCTTGCTTTATATTATCTTAATATTTTACTATATCTGAATCAGTTTCTTTTTTTTTAAGATAAAGATGAAGCCCCCATGTCCCTTTCCTTAATCTCATTTCTCTGCTTCTGGTTCATTCCCTGAGGTAATCACTATCTTGAATTTGGTTTTTGTTGTTCACATGCATTTTTATACTCCCACTGTGTATATCTATTATCCATAAATAACATGTTATTGTTTT
>NW_017731421.1:3204146-3226899 GCF_001890085.2 Hipposideros armiger
TTACCTTCAAAATGGCTGTACTAACTTGGTCACTTGCTTTTCCATATGAATTTTAACATCAGGTTGTCAAAATCAAAGGAGAGAAAAGGTAAGAATTAGACTGGAATTCCATTGAATTTATGTTTTAATTTGAAGAGAATATCTATTGATGTTGAGTCTTTCCAAATATGGACAAGCTATATTTCAATGATATTTTAAAATTTTTCCTTGAAGGTCTCACACCATTTTTGTTAGAATTATTCTGTAGGTAACTTTTAGTTTCTGTTCTATTATGAATGGGATATATATATATATATTATATTATATTATATTATATTATATTATATTATATTATATTAATTATTTTCTAGTTAGTGTTAAAAATGCCAATGATTTTTTAAAAACTGAGTTCAGTAACCTGGCTGAATCTTTTTTTCCCCAAACTTCAAAGATCTCTGAATGTTTTATTGGCCTCCTGTCCCCCACAAGGGCAGCCCTACTTCTGCTGCCTTAACTCCTTAGAACTTTTGTGTCATTGATCTCAGACATCACTTTGCTGTCCACAATCCTGGGGGTGGTGGTCTTTTGGATGGATTTCATGGAGTTGCTGTCCAGGGCATCACCAAGATTGAAGTCCTGCCCTTTTTCCAGCAGGTGGTGGTAGGTGGTGATCTCAGCCTCCAGCTTGACTGTGATGCTCAGCAGGGCCTCATACTCCTGGGACTGGCGCTGCCCCGCTGCCCAGGTCTGGGCCAGCTCTGACTCCAGGTGCAGCAGGATCCCGTTGATCTGTTCCATCTGCATGGCATAATGTGCCTCCACCTCCCTCAGGCTGTTCTCCAAGCTGGCCTTCAGATTTCTCATAGAGTCCAGGTCGATCTCCAAGGACTGGACTGTAGGTCTCAGCTCTGTGAGTGTCATCTCGGCAGCTCCTATCTCAGTAGTCTCCTCAGTCTGCTGGGACCAATACACGTCCAGCTCCTCTCGGTTCTTCCAGGCCAGCTTATCATACTGGGCCCGGATGTCCACCATGATCTTGCTGAGGTCCTGAGACTTGGGGGCATCCAACTCCAGGGTCAACCCAGAACTGGCAATCTGGTTTTCTAGACCATTTACTTCCTTCTCATGGCTCTTCTTCATGAAGAGCAGTTCCTTCTTGAAAGCCTCAATCTCCATCCATCTCTAGCTGTAGCCGAGTGATACTGGTGTCATCGAATGACCTTTTGGAGCCCACTGATGTCACTCTCCACAGACTGGCTCATGGCCAGCTCTAATACTTGACTCTGAAGTCATCAGCAGCAAGATGGGCATTGTCAATCTGCAGAATGATGTGGGCCTGTCCACAGAACTTGCAAAGATCTGAGTCCTCAAGTTCTTGATGGTCTTGAAGTAATGCCCCCAGTCTCTGACCTGCAGGCCCTTCTCCTCCAGATGTTCCCGGATTTTGCTCTCCAGTCTCTAATTATCAGCCTCCAGGCAGGAGGCTAGGTGGTCATTCAGGCATTACACAGTCTCCTTCTCAGTCCAGATAACCCCTATGCCCCCCAGGTCCCTGGCCATCCCTGTGGCTAGGCCCCTGAACCCCCAGCTGCCACAGACACTGGTGGAGCAGAGCATTGGAGACCGGGGGAGCCTGAGTCCCCCGTGCCTGCGTATGTTCTGGCTGCACTGCCGGCTGGCTGGTACCACTGGCTGGGCAACCACATGGATCCCTGGTGGAGAGGCTGGAGCAGGTGCTGAAGCTCATGTTGTTCAGGGAGGAAGGAGAGAGGCCAAGACTCAGGTTCGGGCTGAGGTGGCTACATTTTTATTTGTTTTATAGTTTGTAGATTTTCTTTTCTTTGTCATTATAACATCAATAGATAAAGAGAATTTTGTGTTTTCCTTTCTAATTCTTAATTTCATTTCCTTTTCTTATTGCACTGGTGAGGATCTCTGGTTAATATTTATTAGAAATAGTGTTAGAAGGCATTCTTATCTTATTCATGACTTGAATAAGATACACTTCTCAAGTTTCACCATATATTATGATGTTTCCTGCAGATTTTTGGATGCCCTTTAACATATTAAATAATTTCCTTCTATTCCTCATTTGCTAAGAGTCTCAAAAATCATACTTGGAAACTCAATTGTATCAAATACAGATGATCATATGACTTTTCTCTTTTAATCTATTAATTCAGTATGCTAAAGAGTAATTTTTCTGACTTTGAATCATACTTGAATTCTTGATTTTTAAAAACTTGCCACTGGATTTGATCAGTTAGTATTTTATTTAGAATATTTTCATCTATCTTTATGTGTAGAGTAACAGTTTTCTTTTCCTCTATTATTCTTCCAACATTTTGAAACTGAGATTACCTTCAAAAAATGAGTTGTATAACTTTTCTTCTTTTGTTTTTATTCTCTGAAACATCGGTTTTCATGTTTTTTCATAAACCAAGGATTTTGTTTCTTAAAAGTTTAGTGAAAGCTGCCTGTAAAAATATTTATGACTGATGGTTTTTGAGGGAAGAGACTTTCTCATTTACTTTGATTATCATTTGATCTTTTTACTAGTATCCTAGTTTGTATTTTTAGTTTACTATCCTTTTTCTATGTTTCTTTTATCTTCTCAATTCTTGCCATAGCTTAACTTTTCATACTTTTCCATTTTTTCTCAGTAAATTCTGATTCTATTCTTTTAGTGATGATCCCTTCATTTATTAATACCTGTATGTTTATTAAGTCCAAACTATAAATTTTTCAACAGTCTAAAGTTAGACAGTATTCCAAGAACTTAGCATACTCTAACTACTCCTAAGAGATTCTCTTCCCACCACTCCAACTTGTACAATTTGGTTTTACCTTTTTTAAACACACAAAAATTAGTTTTTAAATCAGAATTGATAGCTAATTGAATTTTTTTACATATTTAAAATTTTTTTCTCTTCTGAAAACAGGGCCCTCAAATTCCTTGACATTTCTTCCCTGGAGCACTGGGGATCTACACACCCCTTCAATCTTGGTAGACTTGTGGCTGCTTTGGCCAATAAAGTATGGAGGAAGTCACACTGTTTAACTTCTGAGATTGGGTCATAAAAGGCAATGCAGTCTTCCCCTTAGAATGCTCACATGTAGAGCCCTGAGCTCACCATGTGAGAAGTTTACCTGTTCAGAGGCCACCAAGCTGTGAGGAAACTAAGCCTCGTGGAAGGGCCACTTGAAGGCACCTTGCTCTGCAGCCCTAGTTGTCAAGTCATGCCAGCTCAGGCACCAGGCATGGGAGTGAAGAAGCCACCTGATGATTCCAGCCTCCAGCTGTTGATTCATGACCAGCCTTTGAGACTTCCCATCCGAGGCCCCAGATATCACAGAGCAGAGAAAAGCTGTCCCTGCTGTGCCCTGTCCAAATTCTTGACCCACAGAACCCATAAGCATAACAAAATGATTATTTTAAGCCACTAAGGTTTGGGGTAATTTGTTAAGACAGAAAAACTAACTAGAACATTGTTGTTTCTTGTATTCTAGACTTTAGCTGTGGCTTTATTTTTCTTCTTGCTGAAATGCATCCTTTAGTAGTTTTTTTTTTTTAAGTGAAGTTTTATGGGTTCCAAATTCTCTTAGTCTATGTATAACTGAATGTCTTTACTTGGCCCTCTTTTTTTTCAGCTGAGCCATCCTGATACCTGTTGGCAGCTCAGCGGCAGCTCAGCTTGGGCCGGGATTCCAACCAGTGACCCTGTTGCTCAGAGCTCAAACTCTTGAGCAAGCTCTTAACCAACTGAGCCACTCGGCCGGCCCTTGGCCCTCACTCTTGAATAATAGTTGACAGTTCTTTGTTTTCAACACTTAAAAGATATTATTCCACTGTTTTCTGGCATCTCTTATTACTCATGATAGCCTAATTATTGTTCTTTTGTCTCATAGCTTTAAATTTTTTTTTGATCCATCAATATGGATATTTAAAAAAAACATCAATGAGGGAGCAGCCAAGTGGCTCAGTTGGTTAAGAGTTAGCTTAAGAGCGTGAGCTCTGAGCAACAGGGCCGCCAGTTGGTTTGATTCCGACATGGGCCAGTGATGCTGCGCCTGAGCTGAGCTGCTGCTGAGCTGCCAACAGGTGGCAGGATGGCTCAGCTGGTGAGAGCACGTGCTCCTAACAACAAGACTGCTTGTTTGATGGTGGGCTACGCCCGCCCACAACTAAGACTGAACTCGGCACCTTGAACTGAGCTGCCACCCAGATGACTCAGTGGATAGAGCTCGCGCTCTTAACAACGAGGCTGCTGGTTCAACTCCCGCATGGGATGGTGGCTACACCCACCTGCAACTAAGATTGTAACACAGCACCTTGAGCTTAAGAGGCCACGAGCTGCTGATGGGCAGCCAGATGGCGACAGGCACCCTCCAGAACGAAGATTGAAGAACAACTTGGCTGGTCCCCTCCCCCAATTCCCCAACACTGCTCCCCTCTCCCAATTAAAACAAAACAAAACAAAACAAACAACAACAACAACAACAACAACAAAACATCAATGAGGATTAAACAAATTTGTCTAGCCTTTTTGTGCCACGCATGTGAGCCCAGGGTATTTGTCTTAATTGTGATCGCTGAGAAAGCATGGGTTTTGTGGTCAGATCGATTTGATTTTGAAAGGAGCTCCACCACTTGCCATATTAATCTTGGGCAAGAAAATTCTCCAAGCTCCCTTTCCACCTCTGTAAAATGGTACCTGTTAGTATCTGCCTTGCAGAGTTAATGTGAGAGTTGAATGGTAATATGCGCTTCCTAAATATTTGTTATAGTGATTATTATTATCTTGCTTAGCTTCACGTTGTACTTCGGCTTCCGCATCTGTTGAGGGCAGTAAGAGGGGACCTCGCAGGTGGTTGTGAGGATTAAATTCGCAAGTGCCTAATATTATATCTATACTAGGCCCTCAATAGATGTTACTTTGTTTTTATTATTAGCATCCAGCTGGCAAAAGATGAGGCAGTGACAGTGTGGCATAGCAGAAGCTCTAGCATGGGAAAGATTCCAGAAGAAGCTCAGCTCCATTTGCTACATGTCCATGGGCAAGTTCCCTCTCCTCTCTGGGTCTCTGCTTCCTCTCCTGCCTACAGGGAAAGCAATTCCCGCCTCCTTGTGCTTGGCAGGGTCCTGAGTGACGCTTCTGATGTCAGTATCCTGCAATTTAGCAGGATCTCGGGAATAGAGGCATGCCAGGACATCAGAGCATAGAGAAGCAGTGTGCAGGGCTCAATCATGGCCACTTGGTTTGGCAGCCGCTCCCTGACAGAACCACTCCATGTGGCCTCCCCGGCCCTGCCTGAGTGAGTGAACTTTGATGATAGGTCATAAAACAAGTGCATAACAATGTGAAAATTTGGGGAATGATATCCAATCCTGTCCCCTTAGCTGTCAAATGCAGGGCTGCTTTCAAACCGTTTTGTGCCAAAGGATTTCTGGGAACCACTGTTGCCTTCCAGATGTCCTTATAGTGAAATAAGGGGCAACCAGTGAACACCCAGAGTGAAAGGGCAAAAGCACCTGCACTGGCCAGGGATCCAGATATCCTGTGAACTGAAATCAGCGCAGTCAAGTGGAAATATGGGGTTTTTACATTTAAAAAAATAAAACCTCCAATTTCCTCCGCTCTCCTAGGCCTGAAAGTTCATTGCCTGCTAGCCTACCTTTGCTAACTTAATTTTGCTAGAAACTGCTCCTCGCAGCAAAGAAAGAAAGTCTGGCTACTTTAGTTCACAGCATAGGTTCTGCCAGTGAAAGGGAACTGGGAGAAAAGAATGAAAAGGAATTAAGGAGAAGAAAAGAGTCAACTACCTTTGAAAGAGGCTGTTTTGGGAAGAGGTGATAGAGTCCCCCACGGGATCACTGCCATATTCCACACGATCATTGTACTGGTCAGCCTGCTAAGCTGACACGCAAACCCTGCACCATTCACAGCGACGGGAATCGTGTGGGAGTTATAAGATATATAGAGCTGGCCCCTGCGTCTCGGGGAGGGAGCCAGTGAACAGAGGGCTTTTTCCTAATTAGCTGTTTTTATACAGGGAACACATGACCCAAACACAACCACCAACTGTGTCTTTGACATATACAGGCAGAAAGGGGGAGCTGGGCTTTTGTCCGCCGCAAATTCTTTCAACTTGCCTGTCACCCCAAGCCACAAAACTCAACAATGAGTCATATGAGCAAGACCATTTCAGATAGTTTGCTAACTGGACTTGGAAACAGGTATTATGGGTCAAAAAATACTGTAAAAGTAAAACTGGGTTACTATCTCTTGCCTTTTCTAAAAGTTTATTGACCATTTTCGCCATTTGCCCAAGTTTCCAGTGTATCCATAACTGCATGTAGCTCAAAAAACAAAACAAAACAAAACAAAAAATCCCACACATTTTAAGGAACAATATTTCTCAGGAATAAATTCAACCCATTCATAGACCCCTAATTGTTCTACTGTCGAAACCACCTTTATTAGATTGACTGTTAACTTGGTAAAAACAAATGAATTTCAAAGAATATTATAAAGTGAATACCTTTCCCTGTCTAATGGGTTCTTAATAAAATACCTAGTTAGTTTAAGAATCAGCAAACTGAAGAAATGTTTGCTTTGTGGATGTGTATATATGTGTGTGATATTGTTGATTCTCTGATTTTGAAACAATGAAAAAAATCTCAACTATTTTTCAACCATCTGTTTAACTGAAAGCAGTAATGCACGAATGATTTTCCCAGAGCCAGAGGTAACATGTGCTAACACTAACTACGCTGAACTGGAAGTCATCAAAATGCCACGCCTGATGGCACTGCCCAGGTAGCAGTCACCAGAGCATTTCCATATACTGCTCAGAGAGAATTTCCATCTGTAGCCATGGCGCAGGCAGGTTCAGAGACCTTCCCAACGCTGAGATGAAAGAAATCGACCACAAAATGTTTCTCCAATTGGGTAAACACAGTCTTTCATGGACAGAGTTGTTTAGAAAAAATAGTGCCTTCTTTGTTTCACCACATAATCACTTGGTTGTATAGCACAACTGGAAAACGGTGACAACACCATAAAAAGCTACACGGAAAAGTGTCAAATTAAACCCAGAGCAAAACCCAGAGCTGATTGGCTTAATTGGTGATAATGAGAAACAAAACCACATCTCTACTTGCAAAGTAAAATAGAGAACTGAAGCAATTACCCAAAAAATTTACCAACAGCCCTTTGCTGAAATGCCTAGAAAATTGAGGCCAAAGTATTGGGAGATTTCAAATGTCTGGATAATGCCTTCAAGTCCCACCTCACTTTGCTAATGATGACGTGGACTCGATGCATACTCTACTTTTTCTGATAAAAATCAGAAAATGGTGTCCTACAGTGTAGCATAGCTTTCACCCCAAGTGGGTGACTATTAGGTTCCTGCCCACAGAGACTGTTATAACCACCTCTGGGCAGAGAGTTCAAGTCCCAGCACACAGGAAAACAGTATAGATGGGGACTTGGGGTAGGAAGTGAAGCAAACCCAAGGGGTCAGTAAAACAAAAGGAACATGAATTCAAAAGCCCTTTTCTAGGGCTCAGACTGGGGCACATTTTTAAAGAAAGCTTTACAGTCCAACCACTGCTAGGATGCCAATCAAGCCATTTGCAAATGTTCAAACTCAGAGGCCTCTTCACGTGCCCAGGCTAGGGAAGTGAACGCTATGAAATTCTGCAAAATAGTCCAGTGGAAGCAGCAATTTCTGGGGACATCTGGCAAACGAGGAGTACAGCCACTGCTATTTAGTCCTCTCTGAACTCAAATACTATCCGTGTGCTAACTTCGCATTTTCAGATTTGTATACTTCACTTGCAGCATGCAGTGTCATCTTTCTCTCTTAAAGTTCTAACACTATTGTGTCCCCCCAGAACAGACACATTTCGGGGCAATATCATTGTGGCCTCAAAGACAGCAAGTTAAGATGGTGGCTGACTTCGAGAGGTGACCTTGATACACATTGCTCAGAGAACAAGTGCTTGGATGTGGGGAGGGCTGGGTGGCCTTACCAAAGCTGGGGGCACTGTGCAGGGTCATGTCCCGGATCACCCTTGTGCCGAAGCAGGACCACATCAAGAGGAACTGCTGGGCCACTTTCTTCAGGGACCCTTGTCTCTTGGCAGCCACCTATGGGAAAGTGAACGGCTTTAACAGCGGTTAGGAAGTGACCTCTCCATTTATTACCGTCTTTGAAAAGTGACAGCAAGGTTTATGTAAGCTCTACAAGTTCAGAGTATGGAGCAATGGTTTTCAACTTTTTGTTTTTAGCAGCAAACATACACTTTAAACAAATGAAATATTTTGTCAAGGCCCTTATATGCATAACAGATAAAAGAGATGCTGACCAGGCTGGATCAGGGCAGGGAGACTCAGGGCGCTGCCTCCTGCAACCCCTCCCCCTCTCCGCCCCCACCCCCACCCTGAGGGGGACAGGCCTATCCTCAGAACCCCAGGGCCCCGTGGCTGCTCCGGAACGTTCAGGGAGCTCACGGCGGGGCTCTGTACCACTGTGTGTCACAAAGGCCAGTGATGGGCTGCAGTACCCAGGGCTGCGCCTCCCACTGAGCTTACCAACCTTCACAACACACCGGTCCACCATGGTGTCCAGCCACTCGATGTAGGACTCAATGGGAGACTGCTCCTCCAGGAGGTGGTCAAACTCCTGATACACTGTCAAACAAAGGGAACCCCACACATCACTGCACTTGTGTTTAAACAGAGACACGTCTTAAAGGAACAAAGGAATAAAACTGAGTAAAATAAAACTCCAAAGTCTCAGCAGGGCATTTAAGACTTCAGAAAATATGCCCCACATTACCTTTGCAAATTCATCGTCTATGCCTGTGAACACTTTAAACCCTGGCCACCTCATATTACTTGCCATTCCCCCAAATCCTGTTTTCTCAGGCACTTCCCTCGGCTTGGACTGTTTGGTTCTTCGTGGCCCAGCTGCAATGACCCCTCTGTGAAATCCTTTCTACCCTCCCTAGTCCTCTTGCCAGCAAACTGATCACGCCTCCTCTATTCTTTCATAGCACTTTATTTTCTGCATTCTACTTTCATTATCTCATGACACTGTTATAGTTAGGGGTGGGGAGTGAGGTAGGGGTGTGTGTGTGTGTGTGTGTGTGTGTGTGTGTGTGTGTGTGTGTGTNAATGAATCTGCCAACAGTATTTTGCGAACTACTTTGAAATTCAGGAAAACTCAATTTCAGGAAATGAGTAGGTGAGTCCATAGCTCGGAAGGGCCGTGCACTGTTTCCTCTTGCGCCCCTCTCACAATTATCTCCCTTCTCTATACAAAACTACCTCGAGGTGGCCTCGGCCAGGCCAAGCCCTGCTGTTCCCAGCCCCTTTGGTCTTGACCCCGTGGGACAGTGGGATGAGGCGCAGAGATCTGTCACCTTCTGATGCGAGCCTGGGGGATGGGAGCTCTGTGCTTAATAACCTGTGTGTCTCTCGTACCAGAGAAGAAACAGGCCCAGACCTAGGGATGGTGCTGCAGCCCCTGGGCCTGTAAGAGCTTTAACCCCAGGGATTTACAGTGTATATTTTTCATATAAACGCATTCTGAAGCAGTCTAGAGTCTAGTTTTCTGTCTTTACTTTTTATATAACTATAATGATTAAAACAAATATAAATAATTGAGATGGAGGAAAAGGGAAACCATACCTTATGAGTCGGTAGTTTACTGGTGTGTGTGTGTGTGTGTGTGTGTGTGTGTGTGTGTGTGTGTGTCCCTGCCAGTTCTCTGCCTGATATCTTTATTAGCTGGTGCATTACCTGCGATGCAGTTGTTATCCAGTGCACGCTGGCACGTGTGAACAGATAGGCATTGCCGCTGTCTGCCCTGTGCATGGGCACATTTGATCATTCAAATGTTTCCGAACCACAACTACATTGGCAAGCAGACTCTCGGTGCTCAGTTAAGTAGCACTGAGTACTACTTAAATAGTAGATGCTTAATAAATATTTGTGGAATGAAGGAAACTATCTCTGTGCCCTCAGATTCCACATTAGTAAAAGGCAGATGATCGCACCACTTTATAACCTGTCTTCACTTACAAGTCAGATAACTGAGTCGGGAAGTACTTTGTAATCAGTAAATCACGATGGGAAACAAACATAGCTGTGGTGACCTCCAATTTGAAACATCTCCTTTCATTACACTTTTTTTTGTGTGCTTTTGTATGTGGAGCTCAACAAATCAAGTCACAATTCAAGATCCATACATTTCTGTAGTTTTCATTTGAGCAGTTTTTTTTTTCCTCCCATTTCACTGGACCAGCCAATTTTCCCTATTTTATACTCAGTTGATAACTGCTACGAGAGGTCAGCTTTCAGCACTAGAAAGTCAGGACACTTTAAAAGTCCATTTAGGGAGCAGCCAGTTAGCTCAGGGGGTTAGAGTACAGACTCCCAAGGTTGCCGGTTCGATTCCCACATGGGCCAGTGAGCTGCACCCTCCACAACTAGACTGAAAACAACAACTTGACTTGGAGCTGATGGGTCCTGGAAAACCACACAGTTCCCCAATAAAGTTAAAAAAAAAAGTCCATTTATAATAGTTGGTCTGCCTCGTTTTACAGGTGAGGAAGCTTTGCCTTAAAGAGATTCAATGGCCCACTCAAAATCAGAGGGTGAGTTAGTGACAGAGCAGGGACTGGAACCCTACCTAGTCTCTGAATTTCTTGTTGGTGTTCGTTTACTCTTTATAACACTGTCTGTGTATCTGAGCTATTGTGATTCAACTGATGACAATGACAACGGTGGTGGCAATGAAAGTGCTGACTGCTAACATGTATCCAGTGCTTGCCAGGTGCCAGGCACTCTTTTAAAGACGTCACATGGACACACTTGTTTAACCTTAGACAACCTCTAGAATGTGAATGTCATGAGGCCAGCACCTAGACCAGTGCTTGATACACAGGAGTTGCTCAAGTGTTTGTTGAATTAATCCATGAACAACCCAAGGAGGTAGGTACCATTTTACAAATGAGGAAACTGAGGCACTAAGAACTGAGTAACTTTCTAAAGGTTTCACAGCTAGTGAATGGCACAGGCAACTTAAAACCCAGCCTGACTCGAGTGCTTGCCTCCTAACCACTTCACTGCACTGGCACTATTTAATCCCTTCGCATTACCCCCATTGTACAGATCTGGAAGCCAAGTCACAGTGCGCGAGAGCCAGGGTTTGAATCAAGGTCTGCAGGGCATTCCAGCCCCACGTTCTTACCACAGTACCACCTACTCATTCTCATCAGCATGCCTGAGTCCCAACTGCACAGTGTAAGGTGGGCAGAACATTCCCCGCCAGGATCTACAGCACAGGTGTGACGGTGATCCCCTAAAGCAAGAACCTGCAGACTGGGCAGCTGGCTGTAAGGAAAGGAGGGTGCAGCGCACAGTTGCCCCTGACCCTGCTCAAAATGATCTCTGGTTCAGTTCACTGTGTGCAGGGACTCACTTCCCAGCTGTCTGGGAGGTGCAGGGACGGCACCTGTGTGCCAGGCCATCTGCGCTCAGGTTTGGCACCCTTCCTCCATCCCCCTCTCCCTGGCACTGCCTCACATAGCGGGTCCTCTTTGGTAAGATGCAACACATGTGTAAATTACTTGGTCACCTTCCAATAGCCATTAGCTTTAAGTTCCAGATGGGAAGGGCAGTGTCCATCTTATTCACTGCTCTTTGCCCGGCGTCTAACATAGTGCCTGACCCAGGACAGTAAGATCCAGCTGGGTTGAACTGAACAGCAGGTAAAAGAGGTGCTGACCTGGCGGAATCAGCGGAGGGAGACGCATAGTGTGTCCAGAAGAAAGATACAATCACAGCCTGAAAGGGCACCATTCTGCCCTACGGCGCTTGAAGAGAAAGCCCCGAGAGGCTCTTTCGTGGGGAGGTAGCTGTGACCCCCATGGTGTTCCAGCAAAGGCTCAGAGCCTGGTCCCTAAAGCAAGCGAGGGTGGTTATAGTTCACCCTATGAGTCAGGGTTGCCTTTTCCTCCCTCATGAAAGGTATTGTGGGAGAAGAGCACGGAGGCTAATGCTGCTCAGAATGGTTGGCAGAACCAGGAAGTCGGACGCTCTCCGTTTCCACTCATCTGATGGGTCCTGCACAGGCATTACAGGCACCTCCTCCATGCCTGGCCGGTATGAGGCCCTGGGGACACGGCCATCGGCCATCGGAGGCACAGCCAGTGCTGTCAGTGCTCACTCGCCATGCTTTTCACTGGCTTTCCAGCAGGGAGTAGGCAAAACCAGAAGAGCAAGCATGACTGCAAGAACTCGGAAAGATCCAGGAACCTCTGAAACGTGCCCACATCTCATTATTTTTGCTTCCTCTGCAAAGTGACAGCACTAGAGCATGGTGGTGACACTGAGACCAGACTTGGGGTAAGGCTCACCGGCTCTCTGAGACTGAGTTTTCTCATCTGTAAAGGCTCTTCCTCACGGGAGTCGATGTGGAGATTAAATAACATCATACATGCGGTGGGTTTGACATGGGACCTGGCACAGACTAGGCAGTCTATATGCTGAAATATTATTTTAGAGACGATCTCTAAAATTCTTAACAGAGGAAAGCAGGCTAGGGGCTGCACAGAGAGAGAAACAGGATCCTGATAGGAGCTCTGGGGTTGATGAGAAAAGAAACTCCATGGAAGGTCCACATGGTCCAGCGTTTCAGCTGCTCCACTTGCTTTTGAAAAGGGTTTTGAACTGGGAAAGAAGTCTCTAGTAGGAACATCTTAGGGAACACTGTTTGTTGATAAACGCCATATGCTGAGACAGGCTGGAGAAAGCTCTTCCTCAAGACAACAGTGTAGACGGCATGTACTGGAAATCGGAGGGGCCGGGGGCTCCCAGGAGAAAAGGCCTCTCTTCTCGGGGGCACAGCCGCTCTGTAGCCTCCTGAACAACGTCACTATTAGAATCTTGGGCCTCATCCTGTTCAGAAGGTGAGGGCGCGGCAGCTGCCATATCCCCCACCTCCAGATACTCTCAGCACCAGCGTTTCTGAGAGCTGATGGAAGGAGAGCTGACCCCCTTCCCACCCTCGTGCTCTCTTTCCCCCAGAGGCATGAGAAAGGAAGGCTGAGCAGAGTAAGGAAGAAGCCAACGACCCTGGTCCAGGGTCCCCGGGCTGTGCGGGCATTTGAGAAATAGCATAGATGTGCTAACGATGGGTGTTCTCTGGCCCGCTCATGTCCTCTGCGACTAGAACAACCTGACTGCATCAGGACAATACTTGGAGCAGTATTTCTGCAGTCTTTGTCCATGGGGACATGAATATATGTTCACAGAAGTATTATAAATCACCCTCCATCCCCTTCTCAAACATTTAATGTAATCCAAAGGTTCACCGTTCAATGGGTGGGTTGACTCATGTGACCCTCATTGAAAAACCAGCAGCTTATCCAGCTGACTCCAGGCTGACATACACTGAGAGAGCGACAAGCTTTTATTCTCTATTTTTTATGCCACCTAGGGAACCGTGCCTGGCATTGAAGGTCACATGTGAGGATTTCTGCATGACACTGTGCTGCCCAGTAGCACCAGGAACCAATTTCCCCCCAAATCTTGACACGTGTCCTCTTAAATCAATTAGCGAACGCATCTGGGACAACCCATTTAACAGGAACAATGAAAGGGAGAGGATCCTAGGGGGGAGGACAGGGTGGGAATGCCACTGAAATATTTCCCGAGACACTTTTTCTTTCTTTTAAAAAAAAATCAAATAGAAAACCGCCCCCAGTGGAACATCTTACACTGAATGATGAGTTTCCGGTGCTCATCGCGAGAGTCCTCCATGGTGTAGAGGGTTTGCTTGGTGATGCTGTTGAGGTCCACATTCCTCCAGTCTTCCAGCATTTGGAAGGTGATGTCTGCACTGTGGATCACTGTTCGGGACGCCTGCAATCCAATCCAATCAACTCATTAGCTCATGGGTTGTTGGGTTAAAACCCCTTTGCTTCGTTTAAGCCTTTTTAATGAATCTGCCAACAGTCTTTTGCGAACTACTTTGAAATTCAGGAAAACTCAATTTCAGGAAATGAGTAGGTGAGTCCATAGCTCGGAAGGGCCGTGCACTGTTTCCTCTTGCGCCCCTCTCACAATTATCTCCCTTCTCTATACAAAACTACCTCGAGGTGGCCTCGGCCAGGCCAAGCCCTGCTGTTCCCAGCCCCTTTGGTCTTGACCCCGTGGGACAGTGGGATGAGGCGCAGAGATCTGTCACCTTCTGATGCGAGCCTGGGGGATGGGAGCTCTGTGCTTAATAACCTGTGTGTCTCTCGTACCAGAGAAGAAACAGGCCCAGACCTAGGGATGGTGCTGCAGCCCCTGGGCCTGTAAGAGCTTTAACCCCAGGGATTTACAGTGTATATTTTTCATATAAACGCATTCTGAAGCAGTCTAGAGTCTAGTTTTCTGTCTTTACTTTTTATATAACTATAATGATTAAAACAAATATAAATAATTGAGATGGAGGAAAAGGGAAACCATACCTTATGAGTCGGTAGTTTACTGGTGTGTGTGTGTGTGTGTGTGTGTGTGTGTGTGTGTGTAAGTATTTAAGCTGTGGTTTCCTCAGCAAACCCTCATTAGAACTTAAATTTGCAGGTTGGAA
Source organism: Hipposideros armiger (assembly GCF_001890085.2). Taxonomy (NCBI): domain Eukaryota; kingdom Metazoa; phylum Chordata; class Mammalia; order Chiroptera; family Hipposideridae; genus Hipposideros; species Hipposideros armiger. The sequence goes on from NW_017731421.1 coordinate 3,218,781, forward strand.
CAACACTTGGAATAAAAATACTTGGAACCACCAACTTAGAAGAATACTGAAGAAAGCAAAGAAAAAACTTGGTGGCATAAAGCTTGGCATTCTATTAATTTTGCACCTTAAGGAAAGGACTCTAAGTCTGCCCATTAGCATTATTAAAATATTAATTAATTATTTCCTTTACTTATGTTTTCAAATAAGTCTTTAATAAATGGGGAAAAAGAGGTTTCAAATACACATGGACATGATATGTCTCCTAGTGCTTGTGAATTTCCAGGCAAAGGTAAATACTGACAAATCCTTTTACACCCAGACTGTCTCAGACCAAGTAAAATCTTACTTAAATCATTGTTAGAACTCTTTGAAGGACACAGAAGCCTAGGATATACCAGTACGTGAGTTGGTTTCGTCTCTCATGATAATGAAAACAACTGAATGTAAAGGTCTGGGGTTCTGGTCACATCCTGGCCTTGCTGCTGACCAGCTGATTGACACGGGCCAGGCGAGTAGATTGACCTCCGTTTCCCGAGCTATAAAGTGGAGCTGTTACAGCACCTAGTACCCTTTACAGAGGGATGCTGCTGAGGATTTCTTGAGAAATTGCTTGAAAAGTGCCTAGTTCAGGGAGTAAGAGCGCAATGAAGGAGGCTACTGTCCCTCAGGTCGTTCTCTCTGCAGTGACTGCACTGACACCGCAGGGCCTTTGCACATGGTGTCCCAGCCGGCTGGAACACCCTTCTCTCACCCTGCTCCGCCCTGGCAACCCGTCCATCAGGTATGTTTCAACTTCAGTGTCACTCCCACGGAGAGGCACTCTCTAACCACGTCATCTAAATAGGACCTAAATGCCCTGCTATTCTCTATTTACACGTATCACTTTTTATTATTTTTTGGTTTACTTTTTTTTCTGCTGAGGGCAAATACCACTAAGCATGCCTAGTGTCTGGCACGCAGTAGGCATTCAAAAGATTTTGGGGAATAAGTGACTGAGATGTGAATGCTGAGCTGCTTGCTTAATGTACCTGGAAGGGCCTGGATATTAAGATCTTGGGTTTAGGGCTGGCCAAGTGACACGTTGGTTAAGAGCTGGCTTGGGACGTCAGAAGGCCCCAGTTCGGATCCCACATAAGAGGGACAGTGACACTGCCCTCTACAGCTAAGATGCTGAACAACAGCTCAACCTGGAGCTGGGCTGCCCTGAGTCACCGGAGACTGCCCAGGCTGCAGTCCCTGTGGCAGTGGGTTGCCATGGGCTACTGTGTGTAGCCAGCAGCCAGCAGCCAGCATGAGCAGCCGCAGTGAGCGGCCGTCCAAAAGGACAGCAACTTGTCTGTTCCCCTTCCCCCAGTTCCCCAATAAAAATCTTTAAAAAAAAAAAAGATCTTGGGTTTAGGTGTCTGGGGGTGAGATTTTGGCTGGGCGCTGTGTAGTCTGACCCTCCTTGTGTGTGTTTAGGAAAGCTCCCTGGGATGCTAAGATGTTCCACGGTGTTTCATCCCAGCACTAACCCAGTTCTCTGGCTGATCCAGGGATGTGTCTGATAGCTGCCTAGTGAAAATGAAAAGGTAGCATTTGCTGATTAAATTACATACTGTGTGTGGGGGAAGAGGAGTGGGAGTGTGTGTGTGTATCTCTCTGTGTGTGTCTGTGTGAAAAAGAGAGAGAGAGAGAGAGAGAGAGAGAGAGAGAGAGCGAGCGAGAGAGCGAGCGAGCGTGCAGGTACTTGTAGGCAGGGGTGTCAATGCTTTTACCTGCACGTGCATTATGGGGTCAAAAGTCTTTCTAAACTGTCTAGAGCCCCAGCGGGAGGCACCAAAACCATTTCTAGTTCCCTGATATGACCCGAGACCGGCTCTTCGAGCTGGGGACATACGCGAGTGAGGTGGTCCAGGTGTAAGAGGAAGTGGGGTGATGAGGACAGTGCCTGATGGAGAGATGCTCAGGCCACCCGGGTGATTACTGCCCTGGGGAAAAGTAGCTCTGGGTTGCCGGCTCTTCACATTTTTTCTCATTAGAAAAGGTGGTGTTTAGCTATCATCTACCAGTTTCAACTGTTAGTGATTAAGTAAAAAAAAAAAAAATTTGAACATATACAAATCAAACAAAACTAAGCCCGCACATCTGAGGGCCAGATTTGACCTGTGGCCAACCGGTTTGCCCCTTCTGCTTTAAAGTCATTAATGTTTTAATGAATGCTAATGGGCAGACTTAGAGTGCCTTCCTTAAGATGCAAAATTAATAGAAATGCCAAGGTTTATGCCATCAAGTGATAGCTGTGGAGTTATAGTGGGCCCTTCTACTTTTTCCTGGAAATACTTTTTTTTTTTTTTTTAGCTGAGCCATCCTGCTACCTGTTGGCAGCTCAGCGCCTGCTCAGCTCGGGCTGGACTCGAACCGCTGTTGCTCAGAGCTCAAACTCTTGAGTGAGCTCTTAACCAACTGAGCCACTCGGCTGGCCCCTTGGAAATACTTTTGTTATTTTTGAATTTTGTATATTAACCACATGTCATTTTTGTGCTACATACAACAGAAATCTGGAAAAACAAAATTGGGTAACTAATGTACTTCGTGGCTTTGAACTCTTTTGGATGACACAAACAACTCATCCTCTTTATCTGTGTGAAGCACGGATCTCAGCGTTCACAGTGGTGCGGGTGGGGCGATATTGTGTCCCCAGGCTACATCTGGCAGTGTCTGTAAGACATTCCTGATTGTCACAATCCAGGTGGTGCTTGGGGGATGGGAGTACTCCTGGCATCTAGTGTGTAGAGGCCAGGGATGCTACTAAACATCTATAGTGCACAGAATAGCTCACAACAAGGAAGAATTATCCAGCTCAAAATGTGGCTGAGAAACCTGGATTCATTTAAGGGAAACACACACTTGTAGACCTAGACCATATCTGAAAGCGGAAGGGCCCAGTAACGTCAGCAGTTGCTTTGCATGCTTGTTCAAACTATTTAGTGATTGGCTAATGTGTTTTCTCCTCATCTGTAGAAATTAAAGATAATAGTGAGAGTGTGCTGTTACACAGCCACACCCGACAGGTCCTCTGGGGGGTGGTTTTGTGGACTTGCCCTCATTTGCAAGGACTCAGCAGTAGTTAGAACATGTAACACAGGACACATACCTGGCAGAGGTGATTTAGTGACGTTTGCCGTCTCAGAATTTGGGAAAACCTTCTGGATACTGCAAGAAGGAAAGAGTGAGTGTGAAATATCTGTAGGCTTTATGGTCCTGCTTTGGGTTTTCCAGGGGCAGGTTTCAAAAAGCAGTTTTTATTTGCCAAAATTCCTTTCACCATCCTACCCCATTTTAGGAGCCCGCTGGCAAAACCCTGCATTTGAGTCTCTGGTCTTCCATTCGGACAACTGTTTCCTAAAATGGCGATATTTGGGGTACATATTTCAAAGTCACGTGTACGCCACACTGGGCAGATGTGAGAAAGTGTGGTGTCAATCAACCATGAGTAAAAGCAATTATTTACTTGTCTTTCATTTTGCTAATTGCAAGCTCAATCACTTCTCCCCATAAATAGCTGCAGGAATCAAGTGGGAGCTTTGAAGAAGGCCCTTTATCAAGTAGCCTGTCTGAGAGGAAGGCCTGATCCAGCCCCAGTGGTGGTGGTCTCAGGGCCGCTCGGAGGAGGGAACCCTGGGCTGCACCTTGAACGAGGCTTTGCACTCATAATTTGTCAATTTAATCAAATGAACTCCTCGACCTATTTGTGTGTTTTGGTGATGGATCCTGTTTTCTAGGCTAACAGAATCGGCTGATGATGTGAAGTGGGGTGATCTTGTATCTGTGAATTTCGAAGCAGACACGCCACGTGCCTGTCCAAGGTCTTCATTCTCACCGAGTTGTTGGGAGTGACCTGTGTTTCCACTCCCTGCATGTTCTTGGGGTGCGCCCCAAGGCTCCCTGGGAAGGGCAGGTGTCTCCATCCAGGCACCCACAGGTGGAAGGTCAGGAAAGCTCCTCGCTGCCACCTTTCAACAGGTTTGTTTGGTCAGCAGAATTAAAACGGGTGTGGGCATTCCTCTCATTAATTTCTGAACTGGTCAAGAAACGGTCAGAAACGTCCCTGGGATTATTGTAATTTGTACTCAGAGCCAGCTTGGTTTGAAAAACAGGGCGTGGGGTGGAGGAAAGGGGGGGCGGGGCTGCGGGGGGACAGATGAACTTCTAATTTTCCAGGCCGATCAATCGTTAATCCGTCTCCTTAATTACTTTTTCTTTAACTTTGTGATGTGGAATTTAGTGCTCGTGAAAAGAAAAGAACTGAGAGCCGTGAAATAAAGCGGGCTTTATCAATAGGTGATGGGCACCACAGGCGGCCTCAGAGCGGCTGAAAGGGCCCCCTTCGCCTGTGGAGAGAGAGTAATTTGATCTCCTTCATTTTCCTCGCGGGCACGATTTCGGGCAAGAATGGCAAGCTGTATTCCAACGGGGCTTTAAGAGACATATATCTTACAACTTTGTTTTGCTTAAAAATCATTTCATCTTTGTTTAATAAATAGCACGCGAGTCTTCCCACAAGTACAGACACATGGAGACAGAGAAAGAGGGCCAGCTTTCTCACTCAAAACTAATGCTGGGGAATGAACGGTGATGCTCAGTGCAGAGAAGTCCCACTCCCAGTCCCTTTATGAGAAATATTAATTTGGCTTTCTCATTAGGCAGGGAATTAAATACGGGAAGCCCCAAAGCTGTTTTCTGTCTCCTGCTACCACTATTTTGTGGGCAGAAGCTTTGGGGAAATCTGGGTTTGGGGGTCAGACAGACTGGAGTTTGACTCCTGGTCCCTAATTACCAGCTGTGTGGCTGTGTGGCTTTGGGGAAATTTCTTTGCCTTTCGGAGCCTCATCTGTAAAAGAGGGATACTGTTTCTGACATCTCCGAGGTGACATGGGGATTAAATGAGACAGGGAGTATGGGGGAGATGAGCAGAAACTTTGGGGTCGACAGACAGACCTGGGAGCACATGACCTGCCTCTGCCACTTGCTACCTCTCTAAGCCTACTTCCTTTCCTAGAAAAACAGGTGTGCCACCTGTAATGAACACTTTGTGAGGATTAAATAAGTTAATGCATGGAAAAGCGCTCGGCATAATACTTGGCGCTTTATAGGAACAAACAATAAATGGTAGCTATTGTTGTTCTTTGATTAACAACCCATGTAAGATGTTTGGCACTAAAATGTTCTCCTTTTCCCTCTGCCCTCAGACTCAGTACTCACATTCAAACTTGATGTTTCGCAAATTTTCTGGGAGGTCGTGGAGAGCCACTTTCAGCCACTCGTCCAGCTGCTTGGCAAACTTTCGGATCACCTGAGTTAAGCTAGAAAGAGAAATGACACTTTCAAGCGCCTCGTGCGTTACCCAGTCCTTCCAATAGGCCCTACAGGGTTTTATTTCCCCTAATCATGTTTTGGCTGCAACCAACAGATGCCACTCATAGCAGCGACTTGGGAGATAGGGCTGACAGCTGGAGCCTTGTGGAGAGCTGGTGGGTCTGAGAAGGGCACGAATAGAATGTACTCTGGTGCCAGTGCTGGTCAACAGGAAGACACGGCACGCACCAGTGTGGGGACAAACCCACGGCAAGGCTTGGTGGCATCTAGAACACTGTCTCTGAGCAAAACACCATCCTTCGTGGGTTTTGAAGAGCTCTGGTGAGGGGTGAAGACAGTGGGCACCGATTTGTAATTGGCCTCTTCCCCTCATGCTGTCCTGCCTTGTCCGAGCCCCCCAGCTGGACAGGAACCCTGAGAGCACACCACTAGGCCTGCCCACCCAGCCTGGGCCCAGCCTCACCAAACTGCCTCTCGAGTGCCACAAACGGGAAAGCAACAGTGTATTTTTAAACTGGCAATCAACCCTGACATGGTTCTTGAAACCGTATCAGATTTGGAAAGTCAAGGACCATTTGGGGGCAGCAGGTGGGAGGGGGCTGGGGGGGTGAAAGGTTGTGGGGGGCAATAGGTTATAACACGAGATGGGAATTTGGAGTTGAGAAGATACTGAGCCATTTACAGGGGGTCACCATCAAAACCATCTGCTCATAGCCCTAGGTTTCGTGTCGTCCCTGAAGTCCTCCTCCGTCAGCCTGCCACAGCCACAGGGACCTCTCTCCATGTTGACACCCACAGCACCCTGGCCTGCCACCAACACTGCCGACCCTGCCCTGGATCAGTCTCCCACTGACTCTCCTGTCAGGCCACGATCGCCAACTCCTACCTCGCTGGGCAACCCTCCCGTGTTTCTCTGCTCACACACTCTCCCCTATTCCATGACAAATTCCGTCCTTCTCCATGACCCTCACACCTCCAATTCCCCAGCTCCCCCTTCTGCACCAGCAAGCAGGTGGCATCACCTCCTACTTCTCAGGTAAAACAGCTGTAAAGGAAGAGCTTCAGCAGCATTCTGCTACCCGCCCTGCTCATCTCCCCCCACTTCCTGGATAGAAGCAAGGAGCCAACCCCCTATCGCATCCCCTCCTGCCTTCTCAGGAACCTTCCGCGCCCCTTCTTCTGCAGATTCCACCTTTTCCTCCCTCCTGGATCATTCCCCTCATCATTTTAATCCATTCGAGACTGGCTCGCCTGAAAAAGCAACACCCTCTTATTTCCTCACTCCTCAAGCTACCACCCCCCCCCTTCTTCCACTTTACAGACAAACTTCTTCAGAGAGTTGTCTAACCTCTCCGTCTCCTTTCCTTCGCCTCCCATTCGCTCCTGACCTCATTCCTGTCCTTCCATCTGAGCAGCTGTCACCTAAGCAGGAACCTCCATCCAGGACACAAACCCCATGGACTCGTTTTGGTTCTCATCTCGCCTGACATCTTGGAAGCATTTGGCTCTGTTAGCCCTTCCTCCTTCTGGAAACATTTGTTTTCCTTGGCATGTGTGACCCCTCCGTCTGCTGGCTCCTCCTCCTCAGTCTCGAAGCTCAGCCCCTTCTACCTGGCCATCACGTCTCCCAGTCCTGGGCCCTCTCTCATCACTCTTCCTTCCTCCCTTTTCTTTTCTTCCTTCCTTCCTTCTTTTCTTCCTTCCATGTCCACAGCTTCAGTCGCCACCTGAACTCACTTTGACATTTCTGGAGCAGAGGTCTTCAGAACTCCTGACCAACTGCATATAGAACATTCAGGCTGTTCTGCTCGGGTGTCAAGTGAGCAGGTGAGGAGCTGGCCTCCTGGTCACCTGGTCTTCGAGATGCCGCCCAGCCCACTCCTCCTTCCTGCATCGTCAGACGATACTGACCATCGCGCCGCTTCTTGATCTACTCTCCTTTGATGGTGGCCACCCTGCGGCCTGACCTTCTCTCTGCTGACTGATCCTCATCTCCATCCTCGGCTCTCCCTCCTCCATCTCACTCCCCAGGCTGGCATTCCCAGGGTCCGCCCTGCACTCCTGCACACACACCTTCTCCTCCCTTTTGTGCAGATGGCTCCCACATCTATGGGTCCAGCTTCAGCCCTCCTCCTGCGTCTCCAGTTCTCACTTGTAACTCCCTGCATGACCTCCAACAGTGATGCGGTACAACAGCAACAGCTGCGTTAACAGCAGCTGTCTTTTAATGATGCAAGGTGACAAGCACTAAACACTTCACACATACGAGTATTATCTTACTTAACCCTCACTAACAAGTAGGTCCTATGGTTAGTCCTGGTAGAGAGGTGAGAAACCAAGGCTCGGAGAAGTTATTTTATTTGTCCAAGGAGATGCAGCGAGTAAGTGGAAGAGGCAATTCAAGCCCAGGTCTGGCTGGCTGCAGAGCCTGGGCTCACGCTGTTATTTTACTGCAGCCGCAGATGATGAATATCCCCACTCCCATTGCGCATGCTCCTTTAGATGCCCTGTGACTCCTTGTCGCCAGACCAGGGCCTTCTGCTGTGTTTCTGTCAGGGTCATTGCTATGGCTTCAGTACCTCAGTCTTCTCTTTGCTTTGTTGATATCATCCTCCCTGTCCAGCCTTCCCCAACCCCCACCAGCATGCTTTCCTATTTCTGCTACACCAATCATCATAAACCACCACTGTGCCAAGATCACTTAGGAGGTCACAAGAGATAAAAAGCCCAAGTTTGAGGATGATCTACCTTTCTTATAAATAAGAGTGTATGATGGGGC
>NW_017731421.1:3233484-3240257 GCF_001890085.2 Hipposideros armiger
TCCTCATCAGCTGAGATGCTGAAAAGTTAAAACACAGTGTGTATTTGTAAGAAGAGGTACTTTTGCCAAAATCACAAAAAGACATTTGGGAAATTCTCTAGAATCTGCTTAGCAAAAGAGTTTTAACTCCAGCTCCCTTTATCCAAGAATTTTAAAGCTATGATACAGGAAGTCTGCTGAGAAAAAAAAAAGTAAATTGGAGGGGAAAAAAATAAAGATTTATCTGGTTCTTCAACTTAAAAAGCATTTTTTACAGATATTATTTTTGTTTCAGAACACAGATGCGCATGCTTGTGCGCGTGCGTGTGTGCGTGCATGTTCAATTGATGGTAAGTTTCCTGAGAGCAGAACACAGGTCTCATCACCACTGCATCCCAACTCCCAGCGCCATCTGTGGATGGCAGAAGCTCAGCACCTACTGGGCACTGGGCTGCAGCAAGAGAGGTGCGTGAGAGATGCGATCACCAGGGGCAAGTCCCCAAATCTGTGTTTCCAGTAACTTCCTCCCAACACCCTATGACCCAAACTATCTCAGTCACTATACCTATAAAATCTTTTTTGTCTGCGGGACTATGATTTCACCACATCCTCTGCAGCACATGGGAAAATACTCGTTATCCTATAAAAAAGCAACCTAGGGGAGAGGGGTCTTTCCTTTGTGAAGTGAGAAGGTGTAAGTAACATCATAGATGAGTAGGAAGGGTGACACGTCGGTAGGTAAGTAGGTAGACAGGTAGATAAACTTTTTATTTTAGAGTAGTATTACGTTTGTAGCAAAGTTTTAAAGGTTGTACAGGGACTTCCCATATATCTTACAACCCAGTTACTCTATTGTCAACACTTTATATTAGGATGGCACCGTTGTCAGGACTAATGAACTAATACTGATATGCTATCAACTAAAGTCCATACTTCATTCAGATTTCTAGCTTTATATTTTCAAACTCACCATTTTGCAAGTAAAGTGTGTGTGTGTGTGCGTGCATGCATGCGTGCGTGCATGCATGCGTGCGTGCATGTGTGTGTTGTGTGGAAAAGAGAGAAATCACCCACTCCCCATAATCCTTCAGATGTGGTCACCTTCTCCTCGGGCAGACTGGCTGGCAGATTCAGCTCTTTGACATTTGGAAACTCTGGCAGCAACGTTCCAAGTTTGGACCGGGGTGAATACGCCACCGTCTGTTTGCTCACTTCTTTCTTGCCCGTCTCGCTCACCCAGGCGGCTCCTTTCTTGGAATACATCACATCATAATATTGGGAGTTTTCCTTCACTGCAATGCCATAGTAATGGTACCTGGGCCACAGACAGAGAGAGAGAGAGACCCACATGCATCGTTATCAGGTGGGGTTTCCTGAGCAGGGGGTTCCCAAGGCCAAGGATGACTGGGCCCATTCTCCCTGGGCTACAAGAGTTAACTCTCCTGTAAGGCTCAACATCTCGGAAATCTAGAATTAAACCAAAGTTCCATGCTGCCAGCCATCAATCAAGCAGGTAAAAATAACCAAAATTGCTTCCTACAGAAAATGTTAAGTCAAATACTTTACAAAGCAGAAAGGGGGATGAAAAATTTTCCATTTGTACTTAATCTCTTCTATCTAGCTACATGTGATCCTGGGGTACAGCATCTGAGTCTCCCCTTCTGTGGGGACCCTAGAAGAAGGGTGTGTTTACAACTGCAAACTTTCCCACCAACATCGATTCATTTGGTCCGTTTTTCTTAAGCAGTAAAAGGTAGCCCTAAAGAACTGTTTCTTTAAAAAGGTCAATTCAGTGTTTCTGTTGACACTGAAGGTAAAACAAAGACCAGAAGTTTTATTAACTCAAATTGGGCTTAATCATAAGCAGTATTTTCAATTCAGACTAACGAGAGATGGACACTGCATTTTGTTTGGATTTTAGCTACAATCTATTGAATACCTGCTACGTGTTAGGCACTTTGCCAAGTGTTCATGCACACCAATTTGTAAAATAACGCTATGAAATGGGGGTTATTGCAGTATTTTTATAGGTGAGAAAATGGAGGCAAGAAAGCTTAATTTGCTCAAATTTATACAGCTGTTTAGGGGACGAACAGGTCCTTGAGCACAGGTCTGTTTACCTGCACAGTCACCACGCTACACTCACAGCAAACACTGCACTGCACGGTGGGGTCATAAACTTTGAAGTTTGCCCGAGTCATCTGTGGAGCACACTAAAAATACAGATTCCTAGGCCCCCGACCTACTGATTCTGAACAAGGGAACGGGGCCCAAGGATCAGCACTGAAACAAGCACCTCAGATAATTCTGATGCACATCAGTTTGAGACGGACTAGCCTGCTGGGTTCAGCACCTGCATTACATTCCTGGCTCAGATCCCCAGTCGTTGGAGGGCTTGTCATTATCTACTAACTGAAAATGGGGTGCCCATCACAGCAGCTCACAAGGTGCTAAGTGCTTTACACACATTAGCTTATTTAATCTTACAAAGCCCCTGTGAGGCTGGAACTAATGATTATCCCCATTTTACAGACTAGGGAAGTCAGAATCAGATAATTTAAGTGACACACCCAAGATCACCCAGTGGGTAAGAAACAGAGGCAGGATTTGAACCTCCAAAGAAAGTGCTTGTAACCACTAAGCCCGTGACTCTCAAACTTTACTAATAGTAAGAATCACCTTCAGGACATATTAAAATACAGACTCCCGGGCTCCACCCCCAAAGATTCTGACTTAGTAGGTCTAAAGTAGATTTTTACAATCACACAGCGATACTATTGTAAGTAATTCAGGGACCTCGCTTTCAGAAACATTGCGTAACATATTAACTATTCTTTTCTACTCATGGAGATATGGTGGGTGATCGTTACAACACAACACAAATAAGAAAGCATTTTGAGTTGTGGGAGAGGCTTCCCAGGGAGGGGAGACACAAGCATGCATAACCTTCCCTCTCCNTTATGGGGAGCTCGGCGTTGATTATCTAGGCAGTAGCTATGCGGGCACTCCAACCGCAACCACTAGCCCCGAGCAGACATATAGCAGACCCTCAAACATGAGGGCATTGCTACTAATGTGATGACAGCAGGAACCCAAGCTGTGTTGTTGATGAATGAATAGTAGAGTGAATGTCCAGGACAGAGAACCCACTGATGGCCCCCGACACCTGTATCTTTTAGTGTGTGAGCTGGAGGTCAGGGGAGGGGGTGGAGGGGTGATAAGGGATGCATGTGAAGGGAAACGGAAGGTAGTTACCTGGTATATACAATAATATCTAGACTTCAAAATATCTAGACTTTAAAAATATCTAGACCTCAGCCAACGCCGAGGAGTGGCTCACCTTGAAGTTAGGGAATAACTGAATTTTTGTGAAATCTCATGGGTTCGACTTGGTTCCTGGACTGTGTATCCTTCATTCCCCCACAGATGGGCACTCCTGAACCCCCACTTACAGCATTATCCACATCCGTGTCCCCATATCAATCCTGATCCGACGCAGGAGGTAATTTAGTGCCCCAGTCTAATACTTTGGAGGTGGTACTAGTACTGGCATTCGCTTTATTTACTGGGTGCCTAGTAGATGCCAAGAATTTTACACAGATTCCCTCGCTTAATGCTCATACTACTACTGCTGCTGAGAATCATTATTCCCGTTTTGCAGAGACTTTCGTCCAAAGCCAGACAGCAAGTCAGGGAATGGATGACATCGAGCCCGTGTCTGCCTGTCTTTCCATCAGTCAGTCCTGTGGCTGGTTTGTTCTTCACAAGGTAACTGGGCTTCTACCCCATTCCTGAGACCCATGTTTCTCCTGGCACTGCTGCCCACTTTCCAGCTGTCTGCCCCTGCCCCCCCCCCCGGTGGCCTGCAGCGTCCCTCAGGCCGCTCTCAGGGGCAGGGTCTTGCTTTCCTCTGACCAGGCTGCTCCTGACCCCAGCCTGGTGACCTGCGATTAGCCTTGGTGAACAGGCTTCTCTGATGTCCACAGCCTGCCTGGACTTCCCAGTATAGACACTGGATGGGAGGCTTGGGGGATGAAGAATGGGGAGAAAAGCACGGCTTCCCGACTTCTTATGGGGAAAATGGTAATTGCTAAAAACATGACCAAAGTGGTGAATGAAGTAAAGTTTGTCAATTGGGAAACTCAAGTCACAGTTCTGTTATTTCCATGACAGTGAAAATAGCGCAAAGTTTCCCTCCAGATTGAAAACTAAAACAGATCAGTGAAGATTGCCCTCCGGGGTTCCAATCCTGGCCCACTACCAAATAGGAGTGTAATATCTCTACACCTCAGTTTCCCTATGTGTGAAATGGGCACAAAAGTAGTATTTACTGCATAGGTTTCGGTAAAGAGTGCTAAAGATTACTTATTATAGTGCTTAGCTCCTAGTAGATGCTTAATAAAGGTTAGCTATCACTATTATTATATCATGGAGGCACTACCATTACAAGACCCAAGAAATCACTGTATGTCCTAAGCATCTGAGACACCCTTGCCTGAGTTTCTGAGTGTCACCCAGCCAGAATCTCCATTGTGGCTCTGCTCACCTGTCAAGGCTTATTCTGTCAATGGCACATCTGGTGGCTAACTGTGGCGTGGCTGGGCCTGGAGATGGCCACATCTTGGACAAGGTACTTGCCTTCCCGTGGACCCTCTGCTAGACCCTGATCCCAGCTTGTCCTTGGGCATCAGCCTCAGGCTGGGTCCCACCTGCCCTTCCAACTCAGAGTGAGAAGATCTGCCCAGCTGATTCCTAAGAATTCTTAGATTCTGCATTCACTTGCCTTTTTAAGCTTTCCTTGCATGCAGCCAGCCCTACTTTTTTTTTTTTGAGCAGTTAATTTCTAGCAGAAGTTCTGGAAAAGATCAGCAGCTGTGTATGTTAAAACAAATCTGTGGAAAACAGTGTCTTTCACAGGCATCAGTCTGTTTCAAGCCTGTTCCAGAAGCACAGGGAGACCCGATCCATGCTCGGACTCCGGAGGAGCCTTTGTAGAGGGCGTACTGTTCAGTTTGGACCTCCCTTCTACTCTGGCATCTCAGAATGTCCTATGACCCTGGTTCCTCAGGGCAAGAAGAAAAAGGAAGGAGGGAGAATAGCGTAAAGCTCGGGAGCTGATGCTTGGGAGTTAGATGTGAAATGGACTGACAGTGTTTATGTCAGGAGGCAGAGCCGACAGGACCTCCCGACAGACTGGACATGAGGGGTGAGGGGAAGAGAAGAATCAAGGTTTATGGCTTGAGCAATTGGGTGGGTGGTGGCAGTAATGTAAGACTTGGAAAACAGATTTGGGGCAGAAAGTAAGCACTCTGATTTGCTCATGTTAAGTTAGATGTCAAGTCAATTGAATTTGGAGCTCAGGACTAAATATATGAGTTATCAGCTTTTATGCAATGGAGATAGTGATGTCTTCCTATTGTTAGGATGAAATCAGATAGCTTACATAAAAATTCTTAGCATCATGGAGGCATTTAACAAATTCAAACTTATTATTAGACAGTTCTTAATCTTTGCAAGCATAAGTGGTAAAATAAGCAGAGGAAATGGTTGGAAATGATTATTTAAAGTAAGTTTCCTGGATTATCTATTCTGGTCTCCTATTGGCAGGATTTGATAGCCGTGGGGACCTGACCTTGAGAATAGAAGGTAACCAGGTCCAAAAACACCAAAGTGGATGAGCCTTGGGAAAGATTAAATCCAAAATATAGGCAAGCTTTCCTGAATCCATAATTCTGGGTATAATGATACCCTGGAAAAACTGTCTTCCTAGTAGGCCAGTCGGGCNAAGAGAAATGCAAATTAAAAGTTCACTGAAGAAAGTTTGAGTTACATATCCTGTGAACTAGGAAGTCAGCCTTCTAGGAATTTATCCAGTACATACATTCCATGTAGTAGGATGAATGGTGGTCTCCCCCCCAAAAAATGTCCACCCAGCACCAGTGAAGATAAACTTGGTAAAAGGGCCTTTGCAGATGTGATTAAAGTAACGATCTTGGAATGAGAGTTTGGATTAACTGGATGGGCCTTACACCTGATGATAAGTGTCCTCATAAGAAACAAGGGACACACAGAGTGGGACTCACTGTGAAGATGGAGGCAGAGGCTGGAGGGACGCATCTACAAGCCAGGGAACACCAAGGATTGGCAGCAACCACCAGAAGCTGGGAGACAGGCAGGGAACAAATCCTCCCGCAAAGTCTCTGGAAGGAACCAAGCCTGCCAACACCTGGGTTTCAGACTCCTGGACTTCGGAACTGTCAGGGAATACATTTCCATTGTTCTAAGCCACCCAGTTTGTGGCATTTTGTTATTATACTACCGTCCTGAGAAACTAATGCACTCCAGCTTGTAAAAGAATTTACTTAAAGCATAATTCACGACAGCATTGTTTGTAGTACGACAAGGCTGGAAACGTCCAGACAACTGATTAAATTCAATGCGGTGGAACAGTATGCAGGTATAAAACAAGGGGGAAAAAGCTCTTTATAGACTGATGCGCAATGCTCTATGTAACAGTCTCAACAGCAAACAGATGCCACTAGAAAAAGGAGAGATTCTTTACAAGGGACAAGTCATAAAGGTGTAGACAGGCATAGAGGAGCCCATCGGGAGAATGCTGCAACCTGGGGCTAGGGGCAGCAGGCTCTCCTCCACCCCCATGCCCCAAGGACAACCCGGAAGGCAGCAGAGCCCTATGGGGGGACATGGCCAGCCTGAGGTGACCTCACAGGGAGGGAGGCAGAGAGTTAATGTCCTGACTTCTCTCTGGTGCCTCTCTCTGATCTCCCTCCGAA
>NW_017731421.1:3246962-3279540 GCF_001890085.2 Hipposideros armiger
CCCCACCTCCCCTTTCCTCCTGGTACCATTCTGTGATATTTCTACTTAGTGGGCATCTCTCCTCTATCTGAATGCATCCTGGGATGAAGAATTCAGACCCTCCGTAGGCGGCCCAGTTCATTTTAGGTCGGTATAGCTATCAGAAAGTTCTCTCTGAGTGGAGCTGATCTGTCTTCTGCGTCCTCTACTCCCCAACTGCCATAACTGCCTTTCCAACTCAAAGCCAGTCCTGGGGGCGGGGGAGGGGTTGGGTTCCGTTTGCTCCAGGAGTGCCCTTCAGGTGGGAAGGCAGTTATGACAAGTCTCCCTGACTTTACAAAGTTCTCCTTTACAATTTCTTAAGATCGAGATAATAATAACAATTCAGATCAGACCATTTCTTGATTTTTCAAGTGTATGTTGCTATAATCCACAGCTATAGGAAGCCACTTGCCCTGATCCCTTGTTAATTTTTCTGTTTCAGCTCTGTAGGGCACATCAACACACTCTCCACTGGCCACCCCAAACCCTCAGAGTATTCTGTCCAGGTAAATATGCTGGGGTATTTTTTTCTATAAGATCCAGGGGAAGGTTGGAGACTAGAGCTTATCTTATTTACCTGTCGACTGGCTGGAGATGTGACCAACCTTGGAAGATCCTCATGGAGATTGGTCACATCTCCAACCAATCGAGAGGAATTGATTACATGGTATTTCTAAAAAAGTGTTGCCCAATTCGCCAACCTCCAGGTTAAAGAAAAAACAAAAAGAGGC
The DNA here is from genome assembly GCF_001890085.2 of Hipposideros armiger. NCBI lineage: Eukaryota > Metazoa > Chordata > Mammalia > Chiroptera > Hipposideridae > Hipposideros > Hipposideros armiger. Next base: position 3,247,715 of record NW_017731421.1, read on the forward strand.
TCTCACATGTAGACAGAAGGAAACTTTCTCCAAGCATATGAAGGATGGGACACCTTTCTAAACTATCTTTACTATTTCTACTCTTAGAAATGGGCAGCAATGTATTGGAGCCAGTGACTCTCCAGAGATCCTAAGTAGGGGCGGGGCCGGGAGTGGGGAATAAATCATTTCCATGCATTCGGCATTCTTCTAGCCATCCACTTATCTGTGCAACCAACACTGTAAATTGCCCATTGGGTACCCATTGCTTACCATCAAACAAGGAAGGAAGAATGGGGCTTTTGTGCTCTACACTCTTACCAAGGCTGATGCCTCATTTTAAAACAGCTACTGGAATTTCTCAGTATAAATAAGATTTGATCTTCAGTGTAGTCTTCTTGGAAGATTACAAGAAATGTATTACAAATGTCCCTGGCTCAAGATTTTTCTGTTAAGTCTCTTTGGAAATTGCCCCCAGAGCTTCTGAGCCACACACAAAAAATTAGTCTCGGTATTTTCAGGACTTTATCCAAAAGAGTTTTTCCCAGTTTGATCATCCACTTTCTTTACCTACCTTGGTCCCAAAGTTAAACCCACCATGAGAGGATGGGATGGTGCTGCCCAGGAAGTGTAGGAGTGAGGGAACAGCACTGGACATGCTGCTTTTGAGTCACCCTTAGTGACAAGTCTTATGTGGTGGTAGTTTTTTTTTTTTTTTAAAGTTTCAGTGTTTTATAAGTTAGTAAGTGCTGACCTACACAACAAGGTCAACATGCTTAGAAATGGTGAATAAGGCACCCCCTAGTGGAGTCACCATGTATATTAGCATAATAAAGGTTCTAAGAAGTCCTGCATCAAGGAACCTGTTTAACTCAGGGCTCACCAAACTTACATGGCCACCAGACCTTTTTCATGGAAAAACAACAATTTTTGAAACACCCATCGAGGCAAGTTTTACAAACTCAGATTTTAGTGATGCCTGAACAGTAGAGGCAGAAATTCCCTTCCCCCTGACTCACACCTAGGAGACAGGTGTCCACACCTCCTTCTCACTCCTCAGGTCGCCTCCTCAGAGAGGACTTCCTGGACTACCCTTTCTAAACGAGGCCACTCCCCTCTTGTTATTCTCCATGACAACCTTCTTTGCCACCATCTGTCTTTTTTCTGTCTTCCCCACCAGAACATATGCTTGTTTGCTGCTGTGTTCCCAGCACTTAGCACCACAGATCTGACACACAGAAAGTGTCAGGCGCATATTGGTTGGTTGGTGGACAGACGTGATGAAGGGGAAGGCGTGTGCCCCGTGCACCACGGTATGTATGGCTGGCCCTTCCCGCCCCATCTCTCTCACAGATTGCTCCTCTGCCAGCTGGAAACTATTGGGTTGTCAGAAAAGTCATGACGCATTTTTGCAACGAAAAACATAGAAAAAATACGTCATGACTTCTCCGACAACCCAATATGAGCACACAGAGTTTGCTCAGTGAAATGATCCAAGTAACCTGGAGGTTGCCCAAGGAGCTACAAGGTGCTCCTTTAGATGCTCAAGACAACTTTACAAACAGACTCAAAGGCAGGGTGGCAGAAAGTCGGATTCCTTACAGCAGCTAAGCCAGGTGGCCCTGGGCTTTTCAGCTGGCCTTTCTCTCGGGGGTCCCGGGAGAGAGGGCCCAGCTGTTGAAAGCTCCTTCGTGCTCTGGCCAGGCACACGTTTCCTGCCCGGCCTGCGGACGGGGCTCACGATTGAAGGCCTGGGGTCCAGGCCTCTGTGGGTGGAAGGGCTTCGGTGCTTACTTGGACTGTCCTCGGGTCCCGAGTCTCCTGGTGGTTAACTGAGGAAACTGCTGCCTTATGATCTGTAAGTCAACACAGGAAATCAGTTACTCGTCGGGAAGAGTTGGGAGCACTGGGTTTCACAAACAGCAATCTAAAGAAGGGAGGAAAACATATATCCTTGGTTGCAATGACTTATTAGAAGTCTGTCAGGACCCCGAGATGACAAATGGTGTCAGGGAGGTGGGAGGGGAGCCTCTGAGTGATTTTGGGGCTCTGGATCCTGAGGGGGTCTCGGTGGCTCTGTGCTTCACCCCTCCTCCTCACAATGTAGGGAGAGGACCGGGTGATGCAGAACTTGTCTGTCCCCTGCTTAAAGTCCTCCAATGGCTTCCATCACACCTGGAGGTAAAACCCACGCCCAGCCTCTGGAACTGGGTCCCTACTAACTTCCAGGGCTTCAGACTTCGTCTTCTCCCATTCTCACCCTTGCTCACCAGGTCCCAGCCACACTGGGTTTTCTTTTTTTCCTTCCTATTTCCAAAACACAACCAGCCTTGCTCTCCCCACTGGGGACCTTTGTATTGCAGTTCCCTCTGCCTGGAATGCAATCTCCCCCGGATCTTCACAAGACTGGCTCCTTCTCTTACAACATGCGGGCTCTGGGGGAGGTCCCTGTGCCCACTGGCCTTCTCTGACAAGCCAATGCAGAGTCGCACAGCAGGCCCTCACCTTCATGCGCCCCCGCTTTATGGCTTCTCACTTAGCACCTCTGAAGTGATCTTGTTCCCTTACCCTGAGTGCTTACTTTTTGAACCCCTGACCCCCACTAGAATGAAAGCTCTATGAAAGCAGGGACCTGGCACAAGCCTTGGCACATGTGAAGACCTCCATCTCCATTTGCCGAAGGAAGGCAGGAAGCCCTGCCCTCGAGGGTATCCTTTCCTTGAGTGGCGGGTGGTAACTGCTACTGCCCAGGACAACCACATAGATTCGCCAGAAACCTGGGAGGAGGGGCCATCTGCCACGGTGAAAACACAACCTAAGGGCCTCACCCCTGGTGTTTTCAGCGCGGATGTCTGTGGGGAGGCCGGACAGTGCAGGACCTATGAGAGGTTTTAGAGCTAGATGACCTGAACTAGATCCAAGCTCAGCCTTTAGTTAACTGGGGCCGGCTAAACTTCAAATGACTCAGTTTCCTCATTTATAAAATGGGAGTGGTCGTAGCCCCTACGCTACAGAGTTTTTGTGAAAATCTAAAAAGTAAACGTATGTGAATAACTTGCAACAGTGCCTGGTACTTAGTAAGGACTCAATAAACTTTACCCACTATGACCACTGATGTCCTGATGACTCATTTCCTTTTACTTCCAGGGACTTTTCTCTGAAGTCCCACCAAATTCTTCCAGACTCCCTTCCCTTCTAGTACAGCATCAAGCAGGCATGCACAGTCAGAGAGAGAGAGCCTGCAGTGTCCTTCATGAGACAAGATGCTGGTGCTGATGTCCCACTGGCGGGGCGTGAACACCGAGCACTTTCTCAGAGATGGGGATGAATCCGTTGATCCATTCATACTGTCTTCCATCCACACTGAAACTCTCGTTGATTGATTTGCTCGTTCACTCAACAAACATTTACGGTGACCCTGCTAGGTGTTTGAACTTGGACCTACTGTTTAAGCTCTCTGTGCCTTAGCTCCTCCTCGGACATCTGGGGACTCAGGGGTTTATGTAGTCCTCTCCTAATTAGAGGGTTGGGTGATGGTGGCCTCAACTCAACTGGCATCAGTGGGATGGAAAGAAGCAGGCAAATTAGAGAGAAACTGAGAATCTAGAATGAGTAGCGTGAAGACTGACCACGTCCGTATGTTAGAAAGCTAAACAGTGGCGAATGGGCAGCGTTTCCTCATCTGAAAATGGATGGAAAAAGCTGCATTCCTCACAAGGATGACTAGAGGATCTAAAGAAATAACATCACGATACCACTTTTAGAAGTAAAACGGGGCTTCAAAAATGTTATCTCATAGTGACGATACTGAACAAAATGATGCAACAATTCTGTGATTTTTTGGGGGGGGGGTCTTTTTAAAAATTATTAGTTTCAGGTGTCTATGAATTCTTTAATGGTGTCACTGTTGTAGGCAAATATCCTTGGTTTCTTTAACCCTAAGTTCTATCAGCCAAGGACATGCGCTTCTCACTTTGTCTATGTTCCTCTCAAATTGTTCTGATCTGAAGACAACGTGATATATTCAGGATGGGGTCTGACCCGGGGTCAGTGACAGAGCTCTCTAGGTACTATGTCCCGTTATGCAGTCTAAGACCACCTCAAGGTCTAGTGGCTTCATCACCCTGGGCCACTAGTGCTACCCCTGGCCCAGCATGCCCTCCAGACCTTCATCACATGACTGGTTTCAGAGCCAAGATGAGAAGCAGCTGTTCACAAAGGGACACTAATGAACAGATATCGATAAGCCAATAGAGACGGAGAGAAAATAATGGAAGCATAAAGATGCGGCTAGGGGATTCTTCACACTGGTTAAAAGTGGGTTATAATTTTGGTTCTGAGTTTCCCACCTACCCAAGCTAAGACGATAATACAATGAAGTTACAAGAGTCCCAGCATCCATAAGATAAACATATACTACAGTAGTTGCTGAGGAAGAGCAGAGATCTCCCTATAGTTCAGTCTGGGAAATTTCTCCTATGCAAATGGGCAAACAGCGATAAGGTACCGTGTTTAATGCTCTGATACTAGCAGACAGTTTGAAAATGACAATATTGAGTGCTATTATGGGTATGGTAAAACTGAAATATTCATACATTGCTGAGAACATCATTTATTAGTACAACCCTTCCCCAAAGCATTTTTCCAATAAAAATATTCATACTTTTTGATCTATTAATTCCAAGGAAATAATAAAAAATAAGAAAAAGCTATGCAGAGGGCTACTAATGAGAGTGAAAAACTGGAAACAAAATAAATGTCCAGTGATAGGAAGCTGGCTAAATAAATGATTATATATACACTCAATACAATATTATGCAGGCTTTTAAAATGATGGGAACGAAAACTATGTCACAACCCAGAAAGTGCTTATAACATAATGTTAAATGAAATAGCAGACCTCAAACTACACTTATGCTATCTATGATTACAATTTATGTTTGTACAAATATAGGAACAAAAAGGGGATATGGAAAAATAAAAATGGATGCCTGTTAGGGTAGTGGGATTGAGGGTAGAACCAAAGGTGTTTGTATAACATTTGCATAAGAAATCAACTCTTTTTGCAAATAGAAAAGGATTTTCCTATGAGAAATATTCCTAATTGACAAAGGAAGTTCAAGCTAATTTTGAAAGAAGCACCAAAAATATACCAGAATATTATAATGGTTGTTTTTTTTTTAAAAAAATAAATCATCCCCTAGTCCCTGTAAACAATAACTAGATAATTTTTAAAAGCTGCATTTTTATTTTTATTTTTTTTGGTTGCTAAGTTTTATTATTACTTGATTGAAGAGAATGGGCCAAGTTCTGAAATCTTTCTAAGTGTTTATCCACATGGTGTCCCACATAATGTCCAAAAAGCAAACAGCAGTGCTGGCCCTTGGCTAAGCCACCAGAGGCCACAAACCCTGGTCTAGAGACGCCCAGAGAGCCCCTGGGAAATGAGGTAAAGGCCTTCTAGAGCTGTCTGTTCTACCTCTATGAGGCAATAAAATGTACAATTGGCGTGTCTGTAATTTTTTGCCGTATGATCTTGAGGAGTTAACAAGTCTCAGAACGGGGCCTGTGAATTCGCCCATCAATTTATGATTCCCTCCATAGCTGATAGGTTTTACTTATCCATTTTGAATAATGTCTGGATCAATACAGGCAGTTTTACAATCTTTGCGATCAGCATCACTCTCTACTGAGTCACCCAAGACAGAGGTAGGAGGGACGCCACTCTCTTCCTGACGCTGCACAACCCACATCCTATTGATTCTGCCCAAGATGTCTCCCGAGCTCAGTCACTTCGCTATCCCCTGCCAGTGTGCCAGCCCCCTCATGACCACAGACACATGCTCCTCCAGCCTTGCTGAAATCCAAATGCAATCATTTCATTTCCTGTTTAAAACAGTAGATGCCTTCTTGCTGGATAAACTGGATAAGAACCCAGCCTCCTAAGGCTGGTCCACAAGGCCCTTTGTGACCTACCCCTGCACGACTCCCCAGCCTCAAATCCTGGCCCCCACCCCCACCCATGTGCTCCCTGAGCTCCAGGCACATGCTGGTCCCACCACTGCACATGCTGTTCCCTTCCCTCTACCTGGAATGCCAAACCCATGCTGGCCTCCACTCACACCTGAGTAGCGCCTCTCTTTCTCTGAGCCTCTCCCACTACCCATGTCCCTTCTCAATGAAGCCATATATGTCCCCTGTCTGTGTTTTCCTAGTAATTTGGGAAGAAGTGGTATACAGTCATTAAGTGCACAGGCTTTGGGGTCAAGTCCTGGCTCAGGCACCGAGCCAACCACTTTACATGTATTAGCTCAGTTGATCATTACAACAAGCTGGCTTCCGCTGCTATTCCCTCGGTACAGTAAGCTTGGAGAGGCTAAGGAACCCGCATAAAGCCACAGAGCTGACGACACGCAGACCTGGCATTTGAATGTACTCAGTCTGACTCAACAATACCACAATACTATTACCTCTGGATCAATGAATGTACCCCAAGGCCCCTCATTCCTTCTTTTAATAGCAGCCTTTATTGCTTTTATGTCATATTCCTGCATTTACACGTTATGTGTGTTTGAGGAATGAAATACTTTCTTGATCCCATCTACTCTTCAATGAAGATTTCTCTTCAATTCCCCTAACTTTGACATTCTTGGAAATGTTCTGGTGGCTTCTGCTAGGAACAGGATTTGAGGGCCCTGTCCCCAAATACGCTAGGGAAAGAGGGAAAGAGCCGAGAGGGCTGACATCAGCAGGCAGCCTGGTGTTTCCGCTTAGGTTAAATCTACCCCCATCCAGTCAAGTGGAAATCTGACAATTAAGCACTTCTTCCGCTTAATCAAAATAGTAACTAAACAAAAGTCATTCTGTCTGGGTAACTGAAGTCCCCAAGTGGACTTACTGAGGGAATAATCCAGATCCTTGCCTGTCTACTCAGAGGGCCTCTGACAATTCTCCACGCCCAGCCGGCTCAGCAGAGCCTCCTTCACCTGGAGCTCAAACGTCACAGTGCAACTCTCCTTTTTTCTTCTCCCTTTTCTCTCCGAGTTTCCTTACGTGAGCCCTGGGCTCCATCCAAATCAGATCACTTGGCGTTGATCAATTCTCTGAGTGATTCCGGGCTTCCGGGTTCCATGCCTCTGCCCCTTCTACCTGCCATTCTCTCTGCCTCCTCACCCCCTGTGCCCTCAAACCCCACTCACCCAGCATGCACCGCTCCTCCATGAACAGCCTTCCGGGTTCCCTGACAAGGTAAGCGCTCTCCCTTCTCCAAACCATGGTGGCACCTGCTACTTCCAGTCTGTGGCCAAGTTCCATCCTCCCTCTCTTTTGAATGTATCCTGATTCTGCCCACATCTTCCCATCTCCACCAGTCCCAGGGCCATGAACTTGCGGCCTGGATTGCTACAATGGTCTCATCGCCCCGGCATCCAGCCATGCCCCTCCACAACTACGTCCCCATGCAGCCCCTAGACAAAGTCCAAACCCACCAGGTCCTGCTGGATCAGTCCTGCCTTCATGGTAGCTCGCCTTTCCTCCTCCTCCTCTCTTGGCCTCTGAGCTCAGGCCCATATGGAACTTGATCCAAGCTGCGTGAAGACACTGTGTTCTCTCTTACCCTGGTCTTTCCCACAGGCTGTTCTCGTTTTCTGCAACCCTCCCCTGTGTCCTTGGTTTGCCTCATGTCTACTCATCCTTCGAATCTTAGCTTGTACCATATTTCCTCCCAGAAATCTTCCCTAGGCCACCTGTTTGGTTTAAGTGACCATAGTTATGTGGTCCTCATATCTAGTCAGTGGTCTACTCCTCTCTCCAGCTCCGTGCCTAGGCCTATGCGACTATACAAACTGGATCTCCAGCCTCATCTCCTACGACTCTTCCACACGTTTGACAAGCAGCAGCCTCGGTAACCACGATCGGTTGCCTAATGGTACGTAGCTTAGGTTCATTCAACAACAAATATTTACTGAGCTCTACAATAGGGCAGATATTTTGCCAGGCACTGAGGGATATAACACTGAGCTAAACAGAAATAGCCTTTGTTTGGGAAACTTATATTCTAGTTGGAGAAGACTAAAAATACACAAATAAAAAAGTCAATGTAGGGGCAGGCCGAGTGGCGCGATGGTTAAGAACTGGCTTGGGATACCAGAGGGCCCTGGCTCGGATCCCACATATGAGGGCCAGTGACACTGCCCTCCACAGCTAAGATGCTGAACAACAGCTCAACCTGGAGCTGGGCTGCCATGAGTCGCCGTCGATGCGTAGGCTGCAGCCCCTGTGGCAGTGGGTTGCCATGGGCTACCGTGTGTAGCCAGCAGCCAGCATGAGCAGCCAGCAGCCGCAGTGAGCGGCCGTCCAGAAGCCGGCAACTGATCTGCCTCGCCCGGGAAGAGCGCAATGATGGTACCAACTTGGGCTAGTGAAGCAACGCCCTCCACAACTAGATTGAAGAACAAAACGACGGCAACTTGTCTGTTCCCATACCCCCAATTCCCCAATAAAAATCTTAAAAAAAAAAAAGTCAATGTATCTTATATCAAACAAGTGAAGAACAACCAAAAGCAGGGTGAGGGAAATAAGGAATGTGAAGGTGGGAGGGGGTGTTATATTATTTAGGGTGACAAGGACTCAGTGATCCAATGTGGCATTTGAGTGACCTAAGGGAAGCAAGGGACTAAAACTTGTGGATACCTGGAGGAAGAAAGTTGCAAGCGAAGGGAACAGCCAGTGCAAAGGGCCTGGGGTAGGAGCTTGTTTGGCATGTTTCGGGAAAGGCAAGGAGCCCAGCGAGGCTGGAGCAGAGCAGGGCTCAGGACAGTAGACGATGAGGTCAAGAATCTGGGAAGGGCCGATGAGCATGGCGCATGTGGGGCCTTGGTGGTCTTGGTAAGCTCTTCCGCTTTTACTCTGAATGGGATGGGGGACTTTGGATGGCTTTAGGCAGGGAACTGTGGATCGAGATCTGACTTACCTTTCAAAGGCTCACTCTGGCTGCTGTGTGGAGAATTGACTGTAGGGGGCAAGGGTGGAAGCAGGGAGACCAGTCAGAGGTCATTGTGGGGGTCCAGGCAGGATATATTATGGCTCAGTACGTTAATTCATTGGTTCAGCAAATGAAAGAATAAACGAATCGTTCCTCCCTTGTTGGTGTTTCCAATGTTGTACTAATATAAATACTGCTATAAGCAATACTGTTTGCATAATGGTTTTTATTTTTATTGTTCATGTTTTGCTTTGGATTTTTTCCCCCGTAAGAGTTTCTCGAGTGTGGAGCTGCTTGATTAAAGGGGAGAAACATTTCAAGGTTTCTAAAACATACTGTCAAATTGCTTCCCATGAAGTGTAAAAAGGTATTATCACTTTTTAAAATTGTGCTAAATTGAAGAGAAAAAAAAAAAAAGACTTGTTTCTCTGTCTTCTATTTGAGCGTGAGGTTTCATCATCTATAAAATGGGGACGATTACACTTGTTCAGCTTACAGGCTTGTGGGGTCAAGGGAGTTACTTAGGGGGTGGACACCCAGGCTTGCTTCCTGGGCTTTATTAGCCAGAAGTAGAAGGGTGGAGGGGCGGAGCTCCAGCTCAGTGGGGCTTTTATTGGCTTTTCATTGGCTGGAGGGACTGGGGTGGGGAGAGTGACCAGCTGCCAGGGAGGAGCTGGAGCAAGGGGTCCACACCTGTTTACTCCTCTATTCCTTATTCCTTATTATCTGCTAGTCATCATCCTTTTCTAGCCCTTTCTCTTCACTGACAGACTTAGCACTCTATACTTCAGTCCTTTGATAGATTGTCTGAGGATCCTCAGTCAAACCAGTTTTCAGTCCTTTGTGGTCTATTATGGTCTCCCAAGCAATATAGTGGGTGAGGTTAGACTATTTCACTCTGTTTGTAAAAACACTTTTTCTCTGGACATATTTGATGGCTAAATCCTCTCCTCCTCCCCCCTCAAAAGAGAGAAAGGTGATTTCACATAGAGAAGGAAGACGAAAGGAATTTTGTTAAGCGTTGGGGTGGGGGATGGGTGGAGGCACTGCTGAGCCACCTCACATTCTGCCCAAATGGAGGTCAAGACTTTTCCCACTCTGAGCAAAGAAAGGGCTGCTGCAGATAGCACCTCCTCCTCCTAGCCGCAACAAAAACCTGTGGGAAGGGGAGGGGGCTTGCTTTTATTTTTTTAACTGTTTCTTATAGGCTGCACATTACAAATTATTCTTCTCTCCTTTCACCAAATAATCAACTGGTCCCGGAATCTGAAAGCCCAGCACAATTTAGTCTGAGTCTCAAAATGCAGGGTCGGTTCAGCCCCGCTAAGGCTGTTCAGCTTTTAATTTCTGGAGCAAGACTCAGCAAACAGTCCAGCACTTTTGTGGAGCTGTGAGAGTAGAGCTGCACGGTTTGATAAATGAGCAGACGGCAGGCAGCCCCTCTTTCTTTTTTTTGTATGGGTTCAATGAAGCCTGCCTAAAGAACGCCACATGCTGTTCTAGCTAGTGATCTAACATTCCGCTACATCCAGCCTTCCAAATTCCCTTTAATTACTCCCGAATCCCACCCTTCACTCTTTCAGCCCCACAGACAGGGCTGGGGGCTCCATGGGGCTGGGGGTGGGAAGTGTGGACGCCCTGGAGATCTACCCTCTCTGGAGCTGCTGGGATTCATTTTTAGCTGGTGGTTATTCATCTCCCCAGTCCATTCTTTTCCCCGGTTGAAGGAAACTCAACATATGGGCTATCCTGACATCATTTTGGTGGGTGCCGTTTTTTAAGAAACATGAGTGGGTTTTAGGCAAACATTCCTGAAACGTCCTATTGAAACCACTGCCCTGTTTTAAGGAAGGGAAAGAGTGAAGAAAGAAGCTGACACCCCCTGAGCATCACAGGGCACCATGCACTAACCAGGTTTTTACACTCAGTATGAGATTTTATCCTAAAAACACTAGGAGAGAGTGTGATGATCCCCACTTCACAGATGAGAAACTGGTATCCAAGGCGATTCAACGCTGCTCGGATTCACAGACTGGCCGGTGGAAGCAGCAGGAATGTTGTTTCACTGTCTCCCCTGCTTTTTACTTTGGCCGACACCCATGGCAGCCAGCAAGGTGTCCACTTACTGTACATGAAACCCCTGCTGTCCTCTTTAGGTGTCACCTTCAGAGCCACACAGGAAAGCCCCTCAGTCTCATTACAGACAGGCTTTATTTTGACCCCAAATCATATGACCTGATTCAGCTTGACGTCCCAACATAGTCATCGGAACGGCTCTGAAAAAAAGGCTTTTGGTTGATTCCCAAAATTCAATCCATCTGCACTAGGCAGAGATTTGCCACCAACAAGAACTGATCCAAAAGAAGTTCCAAAGTAATGGACTAAGCGCAGATCCTCCCACACTTTGAAGGAGACAAGCCCACGTGTATATAAAAAAGTCAAGTATGCTTCCAACCGTTCACACATAAGAACTGTGGGTCTCGTTTTCAGAGGTCATTTGGGTGTGGGGAGAAAAGAGAGGCTTTTCAAATAGCAAGAAGTTAGAAATTCAGTACAACGACAAGTTGTTCTTTGTTAACCACGTATTGTGGAAGTCTTGCGCCTTCTCCTCTTAAAAAAGCATGCATGATTTTCTGAACGAGAGAGAGAGAAATGATTAGGCAAGGTGGTTGGTGGTTGGTTAAAGGACTCTGAAGGTCACAACTCTAAGAGAGGGTTACTTGCTCTCTTTGTTGCCGGTGGACCTAGCCCCTTTCTCAGAGATGAAAAATAATTAAGCCTGGCGGGTTTTCTTTAAGGATTTTTAAACACCCTACCTCAGCGCTGCCTTCTTGAAATGGGTATTTGCCCAAATAATCATATTATGCTGATGGAACTCGATCCATTTGATAATTTTTTTGGAGCACCTACTGGGTGCCAGGCACCGGCGGTCATTGGGGTAAAATGCTGCAGGATCCACAGCAAACTCCCCAAGAGAAATTTCCAACTTTTACAAGAAATTCATATTGAGTGCAATGGAGACAGAAACGGAATTTCAAATCATGAGTATGGATTGATGAAGGATTCCATGAAATACCCGTGGCTAGGAAGGTAACCATTAATCAATTGTCCCTTGAGCAGTACCATGGATGAGGGGTTCCAAGAAGTCCAAAAGTCCATATGTGAGCCCAGGATTGTCCTCAGACTGACTGGATGATGTGTCATGTGTGTGAGTGTGAAAAAAGACAACCATCACACACCGATTTAGCTAGACTGAGGTGAGTTACATAAGATACAGGTTAAGTCAAAAATGGAATAATTCTGAAGACGGTAATAAGAGACGGTGAGGGTGGTGACGGCAGCGTGTGTGCGATGTAGGAAATTTTTAGAACAATTGTTCTCCAAACTGTTCAGAAGGAAGAGCAGCTAGATGGGTTGAAACATCGATATGTTGGTGATGATATGTTAAAAACATGGTGTACTCAAGTCACAAAATGTGGCTATGGTAAACTGAAATCGTAATTATAGCTAACGTACATTGAATGTTTATAGTGACCAGGCACTGTGCTAAGGAAGTCCTTTTAGCAGTCATTATCTCAGTAATTCTCCAGGTGGTTGCTACCATTTTCCCATTTTACAGATGAGGAAACTGAGGCTCAGAGCTCTTTAGAAATCACCTGAGCTCACGCAGCTGGTTAAGTAGTGGCGATGGGATTCAAATCCAAACAATCTGACTTCAGAGTTTTTACGCTGCATGACACTAACCCGAAATAACAAAATATGGAATTCTAGTGTGAAATCAGACATTCTGACATGAACACTCTATAGCAGATACTAAAGGTTAAGAATAACATATGCAAGAATTTAAAGTAGATGGAAACTCTATCCATTCCACATACTTATTTTTTTCCTTTGAAAACTGGAAAAAGACCGTCCCTGACAGATCCTAAGGATACATACTTATATCTTCTGCTGTGCCCTTCCATGGGTTTGCACGTGACTCAGGGCAGGAGGCGTGGGGGGGCCGATTATAAGGACTCTTGAGGAAGAGGGCAGTCATGTAAAATGAAAGGAATCTTTAGCCTCATCTTTGTTCCAGGTAGATGCAGTGGATGGAGCCACAGGTCCCCAAAACACAATTAGCGTTTTTTTGTGTGTGTGTGTGTGGTTTTTTTTACATTGTTCAAGATGATTGGCAGGGAGGAAGGAGCCAAATATCCCAGGAAGAGCCACCCACAGCCCAAACTGCCAATTACCTCAAGTCCTCACGGGAAAAAGGCAGGATATAAATAAATTCAATTTATACACGTACATCTGTTGCCCCAGCTTCCTTTTTTCCAAACTTCCTACCTCTTACTGGTGTCCCTGCCTCACAGAGTCCCCCAGTGTCCTCCCCACACCACCTTCAGGTCCAGCCCTGCCACTAAACGTACGACCTTGGGAAAGCCACCAAATCCCTCTGACAATTTCCTCACCTGGAAAATGAGAGGGTTTCTCCAACAGATCTCTAAATCTCCTTAATAGAACAAGCATATCTCCATTGAGGTGTTGGTAACTGATGAGCCTGAATGAATTACCTTGTCCTGTTCTAGCTGCATTTTTACGGACTTAAAGTAATTGAGGAATTGGGGACGTCAGCAAGCCTTCAGGGGAGGTATATCAGTGAGGCTACATGGCCACACACTCAAATTACACGGTGTCACAGCTGTCTAGGGCCTATCCATGAATCTGCCTCTTCCTGACAAGTTCAACAGATTGCTGACTATAAACCATGTTTCCCTCACACCATCTTTAAAGATTTTTTTTTTTATTGGGGAATTGGGGGGATGGGAACAGTGCTGGGGAATTGGGGAAAGGGGAACAGACAAGTTGCTGTCGTTTTGTTCTTCAGTCTAGTTGTGGAGGACGTTGCTTCACTGGCCCAAGTTGGCACCATCATCGCGCTCTTCCCGGGTGAGGCAGATCAGTCGCCGGCTTCTGGACGGCCGCTCACTGCGGCTGCTGGCCGCTCACGCTGGCTGCTGGCTACATACGGTAGCCCATGGCAACCCACTGCCACAGGAACTGCAGCCCACGCCGTCGCCGGCGACTCACGGCAGCCCAGCTCCAGGTTGAGCTGTTGTTCAGCATCTTAGCTGTGGAGGGCAGTGTCACTGGCCCTCATATGTGGGATCCGAACCGGGGCCCTCTGGCATCCCAAGCGAGTTCCTAACCATCGCGCCACTCGGCCGGCCCCCCTCACACCATCTTAAGTGATCACACTGTGACCACCTGTGTTGCTTGCCATGGGCTCCTAATTGGAGAGCGTGCCCCACCCTCGTTCAGGATCCTGGGTTCCATTTCATAGTTGTAACCCCTAGAAGTATCCTTTTGGATATCCTTTTGGGGGTGAAATGGGTGAAGGTGGTCAAAAGGTAGAAACTCCCAGTTATAAGGTAAATCCTGGGGATGTAATGTACGCCCTGGTGACTACAGTTAATGCTGTGTTGCATATTGGACAGTTGCTGAGCGAGAGTAGATCTTCGAAGTTCTCATCACAAGCAAAAAAAAAAAAATTTGTTAAGTATGTGTGGTGATGGCTGTGAACTAATCTTATTGTGGTGAGCATTTTGCAGCATATACCTACATCAAATCAGTATATCGTACACCTAAAACTAATACAGTGCTATGGTCAATTATATCTCAATAAAAAATAATACATGGATGTCCGCGATGCCCTTGTGTGAATAAAACGCTTACCTGCCTCCCTCCTTCCCTTTCTAGCTAAATTCTGATTTTATATTCCAAGAGGCAATGGACTCCATTTTCCTGACAGCCAGGAGCAGCCAATGAGATGTAACAGGAATCTCGGGGCGGGGCTCTGGGGAAAGCTCCGAAAGAGGGCCGACTTGGCTGGAGTTTTGACCTTTCTCTCCAAACACCCCGTTTTCTTCTTCTTGCCTGAAATATAGCCTTTGTTATCCAGCAGCCACTCTGGACCCCGAGGTGACCGAGAAATTGGAAGCCGTCTGCTAGGGATGGCCTAGAGAGAAGGAGCCTGGGTCTCTCATGCTCTTATAGAACTGTCATACCAGGGCTGGGTTATCTTCTTCTAGATTTATTTAATATGATAAAAGTTAAAACCACTAATTTATACAAGCCACTGCTTGGGGATGAGGCGGGGCATCTGTGACCCACAGCCCCCACACAATCCCCAAGAGACACACCTCCTGATTTCCACGCAGCTGTTACTTCACAGAGAAGGTGCCAGTGGCCCTGGAGTCAGCTATGTCACCTTTAAACGGGAATAAAAGCATCGTATTGTTCACAGGGCTGTGTGACGATTAAATGAGATAACGTGTGGGGGTTTGGCCCAGTGCCTGGCACAGAGTCTGCGTTACAGTCACCATGATTCCTACAGAAAAGTATTTCTGGCTAATATGGTACAGATCCTCATAGGTTTGTAGGCTAACTTTTCCATCTGATAGATGGAGGAACTGAGGTTCAGAGAGGGAAAGGGACCCACAGATCCTCAAGTTCAGGACCCCGAATCTGGCATTCTCGGAAACTCCTGGCCTACAGCGCAGGGTAGACTCTCAATAAGGGTTTTTGAAGCAAACATTCTTTCACCTTTAAACCTCCACTGGCACACAGGTTACACGTGCTTGGAAAGAAATCCCTGTGTAGGTGAGAGATGTTCTTTTTGCTCAGAAATCTGAGGCCCAGTGTTACTTTCTAAAAAGATTTAGCTTGTTGCTAAGCACATAATGCTCCATCTTTGTACAGGTAGAGCTTTTGTTTTAGAACTTCCAAAAGGCCAGCAGGAAAGTAGGCGAAAGAAGTTTTTGGTGAAATTGAAACACCCACGTCAGCTTCCGTGGATCTCACAAGGCTGCGGGTTGGGAGAGGACAATACTGGGTTCCTGGGGGTTTTCCAGGCTCCACCTGGCTCTCAGGCTCCCCACCCCTAAGGAGGCTGTAGTTTCCTCCTCTGCGTCTCCCCAGTCCTGGGTGTTCACCGCTCAGGAGGCACATCTGTCGTCTTGTTTTGAAGTTTCAAGTATGTCCCTT
The DNA here is from genome assembly GCF_001890085.2 of Hipposideros armiger. Taxonomy (NCBI): domain Eukaryota; kingdom Metazoa; phylum Chordata; class Mammalia; order Chiroptera; family Hipposideridae; genus Hipposideros; species Hipposideros armiger. The sequence continues at coordinate 3,263,706 of NW_017731421.1, forward strand.
CTGCAGTCCCCTCCCCTCAAGGGCGCTATCTCCTTCAAGCTGTACCCTGTCTCCTGGCACGGGGCCAGGTCCATGACAGAACAAGACAAATGGATAGCAAATAAACGGGTGAACCCAAGTGCCGACGGAGGAAAGCAGCATGGGAAATACTGGGAGGGGGCTTCACAGTGCCTGGAACCCGAGGGTAAGATTTGAGGGGACATTTCTCAGTTGCCAGCTCATGTGACCCCTGAGAAACAGAGAGAAACAGAGAGACTAAGTAGTCACTCCCAAATTCCACCATCTAAGGGGTTGCCGGGTGTCTGCCAATGACTACACCAAAGCCAAAAGGACAACTTTTTACACGAAACCTGCCTCCACACAAACCCATCCCACCCCTGAAATAACTTGCTCTGTGTAAATGAGATGGTTAAACACATGGACTTTGCAGCCAAACTTCCCAAGCTCTCGCTTCCTGAATCCACCGCTTACGTAAGCAAATTACCTAACTTCTTTGGGACTCAGTTTACCTGTCTACGAAATGGGGATAACAACAGTTCCCACCTCAAAGCGTTTGGAGGATTAGATGAGGTTGCTGTTGTGTAAAGTGCCAGGTACAGAAAAAGCCCTATGTAAGTGGTTGCTATTTTTATTAGTTTTATGAGAAATCTGGGAATGCAGTCTTCATAATTAGACGTAGCGAGACACTTCTATCACCTGTTAAAGAGAATTGCCTATAATGGGCTTGGGCAATTTAGCTGGGTATGACGTCATATATAGGTCAATTCTGATCCCTATTACCTTGTGTTTGTTTCAATTTACAGTTCTGTTGTTCCCTGAAAATTAATTTTACTGCTTCTGCTGGAGAACTAGAGTTATCATTTTAGAAGTGTTTGTTCTCAACCTGACAAGCCCGGAGGAACCAGCAGCTGGAAAGAGAGGTGGGGGAAGTGCAGAGGTCAGACCACACCCTCCCTTTCCACACTGCAGATCCCCAGGCCCCGCGTGGTCAGAACTGAGCTGCGGGTAGGGGAGCAGTTTTCACGTGGACGGGAGACTGCAGGAGCACCAGGCTGGACTTACAATGTCTAAAAGAGAGTCTCACTTATTGAAAAGAAGCCTCTTCTTACCATCGATAACCAAGAAGCTCTTAAACCTGCCATGAAACCATCAGGGGTCAGGGAAGGGAGTTTGGCCATCACGCTGTTGAAGGAGTGACTAGAACAAAACCAAGTCATTTTTTGTTTGTACGTCACTGAGTTCAGCCTGTTCCTTTACCAGCTACACTTGTGCGGGCTCATGTGGGCATCTCTAAAAATCAAAGTATGGGGCCGGCCAGTGGCGCGATGGTAAGGACCTAGATTACTCTATACCCAGCAAAGCTATCGTTTAGAATCGAAGGACAGATAAACAGCTTCCCAGACAAGACAAAGCTAAAGGAGTTCATCACCACCAAACCAGTATTACAAGAAATGGACTTCTTAAAGATGAAAAAAAATAAAATAAGGGGCCGGCCGAGTGGCGCAATGGTTAAGAACTGGCTTGGGACGCCAGAGGGCCCCGGTTCGGATCCCACATATGAGGGTCAGTGACACTGCCCTCCACAGCTAAGATGCTGAACAACAGGTCAACCTGGAGCTAGGCTGCCGTGAGTCGCCGGGGATGGCGTAGGCTGCAGCCCCTGTGGCAGTGGGTTGCCATGGGCTACCGTGTGTAGCCAGCAGCCAGCGTGAGTGGCCAGCAGCCAGCGTGAGCGGCCAGCAGCCGCAGTGAGCGGCCGTCCAGAAGCCGGCGACTGATCTGCCTCGCCCGGGAAGAGCGCAATGATGGTGCCAACTTGGGCCAGTGAAGCAATGTCCTCCACAACTAGACTGAAGAGCAAAAGGACAGCAACTTGTCTGTTCCCCTTCCCCCAATTCCCCAGCGCTGTTCCCATCCCCCAATTCCCCAATAAAAATCTTAAAAAAAAAATCAAAGCATGACGTTAGATGTGCTGGTCAAAATCATCCAACACAAGAGCAGAGTCACAGGGAGACTCCTCAGTGGAAGGGCAAGGGCAGCATGTGTGGGGGGGCGGTAGGAGGTTGGCTGGAGAGCATGCCCCTTCAACCAGTGTCCCCAGAGATCCACAGGGGCTCCCCCAAAACCCTTCCTTCCCTCAGCATAGGCATGATGCTGATGATGATAGCAGAGGGCACTGATAGCTGGGAGGAAGCCTCAAGGAGCACCAGCTGGTCAAAATGGTTCTTGATGTCTTTCCTCTAACCACCCTCCTCCCCTGACCCTGGATGCGCCAGAGGCGGCGAGAGAGAGAGCGGCCCCGTCCGTCGTTCACAGAGCGAATTCTGAGCCACGGGAAGAGAGAGGCTCTGACTTTGATGTGAGATGCAAGTTTTAAATTGGACCAAACTAGATGTTTTTGTCGCTGAGAATGAGTTTTAATTACCCAACCAAGACTGACATGATAGCTGAGCACGGTCAGATGCTGTGGGATTTCCCCATGATGTCATCAGAGGACACAGCAGGATGGTTGGACAGAGGACTTTGAAGGTGGGTTCTTCAGAGTAAGTAGAAATACAACCAGTTTCCATTGGTGCATTAACAAGTCCACCCCTCTGCAGCAAATGGGCTGATGAAAAATGGGCACAATGCCAATTTCATATGGTTATCGTATGGGTTAAGCAAATTCATACATGTTAAATGATTCATACAGTCCCTGGCAGATACTACTAATAAAATTCATTAAACCTGTAGTAAATATCTGAGGGTCTGTTATGTGCCAGGCACTATTCTGGTAGCTGGGGATTCATAGTGAACAAAAAAAGTCTTCCTGGAGCTTTCATTCTAGAGAAGGAGGTAGATAAAACACAGGCGACTAATATAAATAGTTATATATGATAGTAATATATTATAGCTATATAATTATATACTTTATAATATATACAATTATATATTATACAAAATAAAATTATATAGACTATATACTATAATGATAATATATAATACACTACATATAATATAGATAATTATATATAATATACATTAGTTATATCATATATGTACGGGATGCCAAAAAAATGTGTACAAGTGGACGCTTTGATCAACGTTGCTCAAGCAGTAGGTTCACCATAATCAGAAGTGTCTGGATGCTGATGGGAACCACTTTGAGCACCTCTCGTAATTGCAGAAGTCAAATGTGACTTGTACTCATCTTTTGTTAGCAGTATATATTGAGTATTACAATTTTAATACAGTTTTCCCTTCTTAAAATGTGTACACATTTTTTTGGCACCCTCTGTATATGGTACTTCAGACCATGATAAGTGCTATAAAGAAACATAAGGCATGGTGAAAAAATGGAGGAGACAGGATGAAGTGGGGCCAATTTTAGATAACGGTGATTTCTTCCATTGGTAGAGCTCTTTACAATTTAAAAAAATGCTCTCATAAGCTCTGCCCCATTTTATCCCTAAAGGAATTTGGTAAGGGGTTATTCCTGTCTAAAGATAAGGAAAGGGAAGCTCAGAAAAGTTAAGTGAGGCCAAGCTGGGTGACCTTTCATTCCCCTAACCAACGTTAAGAGCAGGGAAAGACCAGTTCATCAGAAGCCTCAGCATTCTCTGCAAACCTAAATTAATTCCAGGACCTCAAGTCAACACAACATTACAGGAAGCCAATGCTTACGGAGCTTGGCCACAGTGTTGGAAAGAGAATCTCGGTTTCAGATCTTACTCGCAGCAAAGCAATCGCTGCTATCCACTTTATCAAGAACAGTATCCCAGCCAGGCGACATGATGCTGAGAGCTTCAGTGCTGATGTTTGTTTCACCTCAGCTCACCTGCAAGCTGGGTGGGGAGACTCCCACCAAACGAACTGTTCTCTAAAAACTAAGTGGAAATACAGAACCTCGCCTGCTCTGAGTTCAAAGTTCATAGGTGAATCGTTAAGTTCAGACAGATTTGCTCAAAGGAAGGCTGTCCACAATTACACCCCGAGGTCTCAAGGAGACGGCAGCCGCAGCATGCCGGGAGCCCTCGGGAAAGGCAACTGTGTCTGGGATTTCAATTCAACCCACCCAGTGTGTAGCTTGCCCTCAGCAGCCACCGCCTGTCCTACACCCACAAGCCCCGCCCCAATTCCCAGGACTCTTGAAATCGACACAGCTTTTGCATTTGTGCTTTTAATACCATTCGAGTATTTCCTTGCTTTTGGACTGAAGATCAGATGGAGTTTAGATGCTTGTTTTAATGACGATTTTGGAAGCAGCTGGCACTATAATTCTTCTTAGGGAAAAAACTTATTATCTGGAGAAATATTATGAATAGCCTATGTGGGGGTAAATGAAACCTGTGGGCATAGATGTCAGCAGAAACCAAGGATCGGGGAACAGAGGAAATTTGGTAGAGGTGGTCCCAAGAAGGAGGGGAGAGAGGAAGGGGGGGCAGAGGAAGGTGGGAGAGGAGGAAAGAGGAGGCAGCAGAGGAGAGAGGGCTGGGACTAGCTGTGGGGCACAGGCAGGTAGAGGACCGGGGAGCCTTCAGAGCCATGGGGAGCTAGGAAGAGTATTTTGAGGTGGGGACATCTGTTCCACAGGACACTGTTTGGGATGTAAACCCCTCCTGCAAACTTCAGTCTGTTAGGGTCATGCATGCTTCCAGTGGGTTATCTTGTGCAAAGCAAGGAGACCCCTGAGTTTCCTCCCTGGCTCGGAGCAGGGCTGTCCAGTAGAACTTTCTGTGATGATTGCATGTGGAATATGGTAGCCTCTGGTTGCACATGCCCACTGAGCATTTGACATATGGCTAGTGTGACTAAAGAACTTAAATTTTTAATTTTGCTTAACTTTAACTTCAACAACCCTATGTGGCTGGCAGCTGCTGTACTAACCAGCACAGGTATAGAGAGAGGTGGTATCTGCAGAAGAAAGCATCCCAAGTCAAGCTGGCCCTGAGAATGCAAGTGCTTTGGGGTTTGCTGAAATCTTGGTGGCAGGTTGAGACTTAAAACAGGAATGGAACTGGGGTGCTGGGAGGAGGGGCAGAGTTAAGAAAATTTTACCTAGATCAGGAGGTGAAAGAAACCCTCAGCTGACAACAGGTTACAAATGTATTTGAGAAAAAAGGAACAGAAGATCCTTACACCAGCAAATTGGAGTTTCTAGAAATGGTAAGGGATTTTTCTTTTCTTTTTTTTTTTTTTAACAGAATCTAAGCTAACAAATGGCCATTTGTATCTGTGCACAAACATCTCATGGAGAATTCACAACAGCAGCTGTGATGGCACATGGTAGGTGTTACTAAATATCTGAGCTATTGGATGGCTGAGTGAACAGACCTTAAGTCTACCCACTGACATCGTCTCACTTGAATCTGACATTTTCCCCTGAAGAAGGTAGGGGTTCATTCCCACGTCACAGCTGAGAGGGCTGAGGCTCAGAGAGGTTAAATGGTAAGTCCAGGAGAGTCAGGATTCTTGGTCTTTGGTTCACCCCACCTGTCCCTCCATCTAAGAGGCCTTATCTGGGCTTTCTGTTGCGGCTACTGTGGAAGAGCTTGTAGACACAAGCAAATGCTCCCGGACCACGGACACACGACAAAGCTCCAGGAACCCACGCAACCCTGCTGTGCTTTTCCTTCTCTCACCTGCTGAGGGGCTCACAGTCTCCCTCCTGGCCTGGGAGCCCCTCCACAGCAGGACCCACACTGGGTTCCCTCTGGGTCTTCACTGCCTAACACAGTACCTGCCACACAGTCTATCTCAGCAAACATCGATGCTGAAGAAATGAATGAATGAAATGGCAAAGGGGGTTTCTCCACTCACTTTGAAAAAATTCTTTCCACTTTGGAGAAATAGTGTTAATGCATCACAAAAACATTTCTCCCCATCCACCTCCTATCCAAGTCGCCACAAAGCATCTTCCCATCTACTAAGTGGAGCCAATTCTCAGCCACTCAGTTTTGGACTCTCCCGGGGGGTTGGCTCAGGCCTGATATCACTTTCTTTCTTTCTTTTTTTTCTTTGCCTGATGATGATCGATCTGTTGAGGATCTGAAAAGGGAATTCTTGAAATTTATACACTGACCTCTTTCTGCCATTTCACTCCTTGCTATGCCTGCATTCAGAAAACTGCACCAGTGGTGCAGAACAAGCCTGCCTATTTTTGTTATCGGATGCAATGAAAATTATACAAAGAAAAAAGAAGCTAATAAAAGGAGAAAGTATTTATGAGCTGGCTGAGTGGCTCAGTTGGTTAAGAGTGTGAGCTCTGAGCAACAGGGTTGCCGGTTCGATTCCCACATGGGCCAGTGAGCTGCGCCCGAGCTGAGTTGCTGCTGACTGCCAACAGGCGGCAGGATGGCTCAGCTGGTGAGAGCACATACTCCTAACAACAAGGCTGCCGGTTTGACTTCCACATGGGATGGTGGGTTGTGCCCCCCACAATTAAGATTGAACACAACACCTTCAGCTGAGCGGCTGTGAGCTGCTGATGGCCGGCCAGATGGCGACTGGACTTGGAGCTGAGCTAGCTGCGCCCTCCACAACTAAGATTAAAGGACAACAACTTTGTTGTTCCCCTTCCCCAATTCCCCAATAAAATTTAAAAAAATAAATAAATAAAAAGGAGAAAGAATTTAGATGTAGTGACTCAAATTAAGTTGGGTATTTTGGAAGTGTAAAAATCTAGATTTTTATCTATCACATAAACAAATGATCGGTCTTAGAGAACGTTCCAGCAGCTTTCCTTGGCCTGTGAAATATGAACCATTAGTGCTAATGATTTTTTGTAGACACAGTTCGAAGAGTGGAATATACTTTTATCATAAGATGGATAGGGGACAGTCAGACCTGCAGTGACATTACAAACAGCACCGCTCCCAGCGGAGGACTCCCTGAGGAAACAAGGCCATTTCCTAGTTTTTCCAAGGCTTTCACATTTTAAGGCCAAGCAGTCTGCCTGCCCCAGGCTCACTGACATACGTACAAGACACGTTCAAGTTCAATATTTGCCTCTCAGAGTAAAGAAGTGGCTTTCTGCAAAATTAAGTACCGAGGAAATTCAAGTTAGGCATTCACTTTTCCCTTTATAACCTGTCCGAATTGTTTGAGGTTTTTAATACTTTGGTATTATTTTGTTTTGGCATTTGATTTGGCGTTCCTCTGTTAACAAGTGTTTGATGTTTTTACAGCAAAGAATTACAGCAAAGTTACCAAAGTGTGTACTTTGGTAACTTAAAAAAACAAAACCAGGGCTGGCCGAGTGGCGCGATGGTTAAGAACTGGCTTGGGACGCCAGAGGGCCCCGGTTCGGATCCCACATATAAGGGCCAGTGACACTGCCCTCTACAGCTAAGAGGCTGAACAACAGTTCAACCTGGAGCTGGGCTGCCATGAGTTGCCGGCAACAGCTAGGCTGCAGCCCCTCTGGCAGTGGGTTGCCATGGGCTACCGTATGTAGCCAGCAGCCAGCGTGAGCGGCCATCCAGAAGCCGGCGACTGATCTGCCCCGCCCGGGAAGAGCGCAATGATGGTGCCAACTTGGGCCAATGAAGCAACGTCCTCCACAACTAGACTGAAGAACAAAAGGACAGCAACTTGTTTGTTCCCCTCCTCCCAATTCCCCAATAAAAATCTTTAAAAAAACAAAAACAAAAAACAAAAAAACCCAAACCAAACCAAGTAACATGATTAAGAACTGTGCACAAATTACTTAAAAGGGGGAAGAAAAGGAATACGCCTGGTGAGGCTGGACTCACCTTTCCAAAGCTGGCAGCATTGACAGGCTGAGTGTCATTCTTCTCGCAGAAGTCCAGGTAATGCATGTAAAGGGCGCTGCGAGGAATGCAAACCCCTTCTGCAATCTCATAGTTCTCCTCCAGCCTGGGGGAATAAATGTCCAATGAGCAACCCCCAAGCAAGGAGGCATGTTCTTTCTAGCCCTCCTTCAGAGCTGGGCAGACTTTGGAAAGAACACAGATGGGGAAAGCACGGCCCAGGAGGACAAAACAACATGCCCAAGGTCATGATGGAGTTAGAGGGTTAGCAGGATTGGACTCCTGGCCCCTGTGAGTATGACCTCAGGTCACGTTTTCAGCCTAAATCCCGAGTCCCTCTCCTCTGTGCTGTCATTGGCCTGGCTATATTCTGGGTGGACAGGTTCCCCAAAACCCCAAAAATGATACAGCGTCTTGCAGATGCCCCACTCAGCCAAGCTTTGAACTACATACTCACTTGTGTAACCATTTCGAATAGGTGTCAAAACTTAGCGACCTTCTTGGCTAACGATAGCAGTGGATGGGGACGGCCTGGCAAAACAAATGCCCCAGAAGAGGCTGCCAGCCGGACAGTCACGAACCTGCTGAATGAAGGGAGGTTTTCTACCCACAGCAGGGAGTGGAACCTCTTGGTTTCTTTAGGAATGCCTTCTCTGCTGTACTAGCATCATACGATTCTATACCCATACCCTTCTTAATGAGTATAGGTTACGGGTTCAAGGTAGGAACTGTCCATCTGGGTTTCAACCCCAGCTTTGGCACTTGCTGGCTCTGTGACCTTGGGCAAGTTACTTAACCTTGGGCCTCAGTTTCCTTTTGGAGGTGATTATCGTAACCACCTCATATGGTTGTTTTGACGAGCGTGTATAATGTGACATGTGCCAGCATGGTGCCTGGCACATGAGTATTTAGATGTGGGACCTCATCATCATCCATTTTTCTTCTCCACAAAACATTTCTGGGCTCCTATATGTATAGAACCTGTGCTAAGTAGTAGGTATATAAAAGGAAACTAGAGGACCGGCCGGGAGGCTCAGTTGGCGAGCTCTGAACAACAGGTTCCCGCATGGGCCAGTGAGCTGCGCCCTCTGCAACTATATTGAAGACAATGACTAGAGCTGAGCTGCCGCTGAGCTGCCAATGGGCGGCTGGATGGCTCAGTTGGTTAGTGTGTGCTCTTAACAACAAGGTTGCCGGTTTGACTCGCACATGGGATGCTGGGCTGCACCCCCCGCAACTAGATTGAACAGGGGTAACTGGATTTGGAGCTGAGCTGTGCCCTCCACAACTAAGACTGAAGGACAACAACTTGACTTGGAGCTGATGGGTCCTGAGAAAAACACACTGTTTCCCAATAAAGTTTAAAAAAAAAATAAGTAAACTAGATACAGCTTATCTCTTTTTTTTCCTCTTCAGCCCAAGCACCAGAATGCAGGCAGCCAAAAGAATCCTGCCTCCTTTGTCACAGACACGCTGGAAGGTTAAACACTTCTTCTGAAAGGACTGAGGCCCATGACAATTTGGGGATTCTCTTTGGGCCCTGATGCCTTCAGAGCCTGGGGCACACACGGTTCAATAAACTCACCCACAGAAAATATTTCTCCTTTGACCGTGAATTGGATTTTAGGAAACAACCTACAGTCATTTGGAACCAAGCTTGAGGGGTAATGACTGGAATAACCCTTTTCTTCCAAACATTTTTTTTTTGGATGGTTGAAAATAAGGCATGATTCTAAAGCAATGAAATAAATGTCCTCGAGTGGCTTCTAACTTTCTCTGAGGGCACTTGCCAAAGAAGTGGTCCAGGGCTGTCGTAACTGGAGTGGAATGAGGACACAGCCTCCCGAGGTGCCCACTTGAAAGGGCAGCACTCGTTTGGCTCATTCCACCATGTGGTTGAAAGAAAATCAGTTCAATCTTTCATATTCAAACCCCAATGGATGGCTACCACCCTCGAGATGCTCAGATAAATGAAAAAGCCTGGTGCTGAATGGTCCCAGGTCATCCTCCACCCACCCTCCTCTTCTGGGAAGGGGAGCATTGAGTAATTCCTGACAATTTTTAGAAGTGTTTCAGGAAACACTTGATGCAATCTTTTCTAGCAACCTAATTCCTTGACGCTGGGATGGTGTCTGAGTCACTTTTGCATCCCTGAAGTCCACCGTAGTCCTTGGCACGCAGCAGGTGCTCAAGAAGTGTTCATTGAATATATTGTTTTCGTCATACATTCACTCACAAGTGTTTATTGATCTTTTACCACCTGCCAGGTGCTGGGGATAACATGGTAAGCAAGGTAGTCCTTATTGGCGTACAGAGAACAGAGTAACAGTAGACACAGATAAAGACACGAGTATCTTTCACAAATGTTTACTGAGTGTCAGGCAGCCTTCTAAACATTAAGGAAATGGCAGTGAATAAACAAAGGCCCTGTCCTGAAAGGGCTCACATTCTAGTGTATGTGTCCCCAGCATCAAAACTTGGAGCTCTAAATGTGTTTCTCGGTGGGAAGATGGTTTCACATAGAAATCAAATTTCATAGGACGATCCTAACCTTCAGGTCTGGTGCGAATGGGAACCAGCCTTCCAGCTTAGCCTGGACCCCTAAATGCCACTCACAGGGTTGTTTCTCTATGAAAGTGAGTTCAGAGATCTACATAACCAGCGTACGCACAATCTTGGAGGGGCCATCTGAACAACACAGCATTCACAAACTGGGGTCTCACAGGCGTGCTTTGTTTGGCCTGACGGTGTTGGCCCAACTTTTAGAATTCAGGACATTTCACATTAGAATCTGGATTTTTGGCTTCTTTTGAAAAGGCTGAGATCTGGCAACACTGGGCCCATATTCCCGTATGACAACAATTGGCCAGAGTTACATGTGCCCTCAAATTGGCCCAATCTACTTTCTGTTCCTTGTCTGGCTCCTGTAGGCTCCGGTGTTGACATAAACCACGGTCTATGCCCTAGTTCGCGCTGCAGCCGAATTGGGGAGAATAATCACAGAAAAAATGGTATTTAAGTACTACAAATTGCTGACCATAGGTGCAGTCGTTAGTGGGAAAACAGAGATTAGCGTTATGACAGCAGATGATAAAGGTCTCATGGATGAATTGGGATTGCAACTTTGTAACAACAACAACAACAGCCAGCATCTGTTGAGCTCTTACTGGGTGCCAGGCACTGGGAATCCATGATCTCCTTCCATCCTCACAATAACCCTATGAGGCAGGTATTAGACCCATGTTTTAGAGGAGGAAACTGCGGCTCCGAGTGGAACACACGCACCCGTGGTCATGCAGCTGGGTAGTAAATGGGAGAGTCTGCTTCACTCTGTACCACTGTGGTATTCTCCATGGCAGACGGAGGCGGGCCCAGGCCAAGAGGACCAGCAAGGATGAGAGACAAATGTGGTATGTGCTTTGGATGATGGAGACACTGGTCTGAGTGGAGAAGGAGACTTGTAAAGCAGTATCTCGAAGGAAAGAACCATGGGGGAGGGGGAATGGGGAATCTTTAAATGCCCACAGGAGAACATGGCCAGCCATAAGGGTTTAGCAACCCCTGAAGAGCTGAAGAGTTACTATGAAAGTGTTCTTTTCAGAAGGCAATGGAGTGGTGCTCAGAGAGCTGAACAAATAAGGACTCGGAGGCAGGAAGGCCCGAGTGTTTCTGGGATGCTGTAGGAATCATAATGAGGTCATCAATAACAACAGTAACTAACACTAATTTAAAGCTTAATATGTTCTGTTTGCCAGCAATGGGTTGAGTATAAAAGAATGCAAAATAAGAAATCCAAGTTTTATAGGTTTCCTCTTAGACTGTTGAGAGTTCCATTAAGCAATTTCCTTCACAAGCTTTGACGTCGCCTCTCCAGACTGTTGTGGACCATCTCCTGGTTTAAGGCATACACGTGAACAATTTGGGCAGCTGGAACTATGCACATGATAAGCTGCGGGGAGGGGGGAATGTCTCCTGCTCATCTTTGCTAATGATTTCCTAAAATTAAGTTTGGCCAGAAAAATCCATGGGCACATTCAACAGACGTGCATTTCAAACCATTTGGAAGTCATCTTATAAAAGGCATATGATCCTTTCAAATGACAGGGGGCCAATGGAGTTTTTATTTTTAAGCATGGGAGTGGCGTGATCAAATTTACCCTTTGGAAAGGTCACTCTGGCACCTGGATGGTGGGAGGCAAAGGTGGAGCGGTGAGGCCTGGCACGAAGTGGCTGAATAATTAGTATGTGTTGAATGAATGAAAGCACACCCATCGGGAGCTATTACAGTAGTCCAGGCAAGAAGTGATGGAGCAAGAATTGAAGGACTGGCTGTGGGGCCAGAGGTAATAACCGCTGGGCGTGGGTCTCATGTTTCTGGATGCGAGAAGGGTTAGGAACAACCAGGGCAAGTTGGCAGGCTGCTCACTGGGCTGAATGGATGAATGGGGGCCCCATCCCCCAAGATTTAAAAACACAGGAGAGGCAACTTATGGGGGGGGGTGCGAATGATGCTTCCGAATGTGGTGTTAAAAGAGCGCAGCCTCCAAGATAAATTCTTGCTCTCCCTGCCCGTTCATAGGTTAGTTTATTGAAGCTCCCTGTGCCTCAGTTTCTATTTGTTGTACTTGTGGCTTGTTTGTTCATTAACTCTGGCCAAGAGGTCAGGGTTAAAATACCAGGTCAAGGTTAAAATACATCTCATGAATGGAACCCATAGCAGCAACAGACTCTTTGAATCAGACGGGTGTCAGGCACAGAGCACACAGCTGAGCTAATTAAGCGGTTACCTGCCAAAGCCCAGAGCCTTCCAAATAACTATGCTTCTACCCATGTTTTGTTCGTCTTACCAGAGCTTCTTTGCCCCAAGGTATCTAGGTGGCTTATGACTATGAAGCATTTTAATAAGCTCCATGAATGAACAGATGTAATTGGCCTTAAGGGCAACTCTGATGCTTTTGATGAGTTTCTACAGGAATAGCATCATGACACCTTCCCCGAACCCCCTCACAAAATCCAGAGGGTCCGTGGGTGCGCCAAAGTTAATTGGAACGTCCGCTTCTCTGACCCAGAACGAAAGGCAGCTAATTATTTCTCTTCATAGCTGATGAAATTTTCCTTTTCCCCGCTCAGGTTGAGAATACATCATTAGTCTGGCATAGTGAACAATACTCCATTATACCTGGGTATTTTTAATGATCACAAAGGAATTCCCCACATCTTCCATTTTCTGATCTTCTATTCAACAACTTGATCATATTTGAATTGAGCCTATCCTATTACGGAGAGAGAATGACCTCAGTCTACTAGCCAACATGAGTCATTAGCTGCAGTGTGCATTTTTAAAAGCCTTCCTCACAAGGTTTCGGCATGTGCCTTCCTCGGGCACAGGGAGGAAGCTTCGTATTAGCACTTTACAACCAAGAGCAAACATCTCAGCACCTAGCATAATTACTCCCTCTGTTCTCATCTTAAACCTGTGTTTTCTTATATGTACACATGGGCTTTCGTTCAAAGGCCCCGCTTCTCGAGTCCTTGCATACATGTCTAAAATAGAAAATTTTTCCTTCTATTTTACCAAAAGGAAAGACAACAGGATTGAAAAACAAAAACAAAAAACTTTGCTGAATGTAGTAACTTATTATTGGGGTTGTCAGAGGCACCACTCGCTACCACAGGCCGTCCCCCTCAGCCTCTCCTTTCCCTCTTTTCCCTGGGTCTCCATTACAGATAGGGCCACAAAGGATAATCTAGCTGTGCCCCCTCACACACCTGCGGGAGTATTCCTCCACGTTGGTCAGTATCAAGAAGTAGAATTACTGGATGCATATATTAAAATGTTAAAGGGATTGCAAATTTGCCCAATCAAATAGCTTTACCATTTTATACCTTAACCATAGCACAACATCCTTCTCTTTTTTTAAAACAGGTCCCTAGCTCCAACACATGGCATCTCATTCTCTGAGACATTTACACCCTTCACGTTGTCCTGCTTAATTATTGTTTCTCCATCTGTAGCTGCAGCTTCTGGCAGGACACAATCACATCTTGGCATTAGTTAGCACCTCTAGTTGCTTACTGGGCTAAAAATGTGCAGCCTCCCTTTCTGGAGCTCGAATTATGAATGTAAATCATGTCATGTCACCGTTGAGTAAAGACTCAACTCAGAAACGGATGCAAAACATCAGGCATTGGCTATACCCAATGCATCTGGTCCAGGAGCTGTGTTACCTGGTCTAAACCTTGGACACACTTCTTTGGAACAGTGCCAACAAGAATGCAGACATACAACACTAAAAATAGTGTGATACAACCTGGCACATGGTACCTCTACCTCTGGCCTCCAAGAACATTTTAAAGAGAAGCATATTAATTTGAAATACTGGAAGCCCATCAAACCCCGAAGGCCTCATTTTTCCTTCTTTTTTTTTTTTAAATAAAGGAAAATGCTCCCCAAGAAAATGATGATCTGGTCTTCTTCCTTTGGGGAAGGGCCTCACTTCCTCTCTAAATTGCTGAACGGGAAAGTGGGTCCACCCTGCCAGCGCACAAGGAGCTGGGAGTGCCACAGGCCACAGGGGAGGTGTGTGAGAGGGCGGGGCCGGGCAGGGGACATGTGCTGGCAGCAAGCAGGCCGGGACGGTGGAACAGGCTGCTTTCCATTCCGAAATCCTCTGCGTGAATAGAGGTTATTGTGTGGCTGGCATTCCAGCCGTGCTCACCATCCCCAGCGGGTTGGGCTTGACTAACCCTCATGACCGAGGATGCTGGAAAGTGTTTGGCAGGAGGCATCTGACAATATTTGCCTGTTTTCTGCTGGGGGCTGCCTCCACATCACGTGGCCTCGATTATTTTAGGCTGTTTGGCTGCTGTGTTATTTGTTCTTAGAGCAGGGATGGGAAGAGGCTCATGGCAAGGGAAGGTGGTGAGGCAAATAGCTCCTAACCCAATTCCCAAAACAAGCTAAACGTCCCAGGAGAGCTCTGCACTATTGGGTGAGGCCAATGTCCCTTCCTCCACGTCCTGCGGGGCTGCACATGGCCACTGGAAAGAGGGGACATGAAGGATGTGAATGCCTCAGAGAATGAGATGCCATGCTGTGGAGCTAGGGTCCTATTTTTTATAAAAGCACTTTATGCTGCCGGTGAAGATATAAAATTGTAAAGCCATCGGGGTGGGCAAGTTTGCAGTCCCATAAACATTTTTCTGTGCACCCAGCACTTCCCTAATTTTTTTAACCTCTATTAAATTTATGAGGATGACATAGGTGAGTAAAATTATATAGGTTTCAAGTGTACGATTCTATAACACATCATCTGTATATTGTGTTGTGTCCTCACCACCCGGAGTCAGCACTTTCACCTCTTGCAGGCATGCAAGGGGAGCACATGAAGATGTTCTTTGGGGCCCTATTAGTAATGGCGAGGATGAGATTTACACACGAGGGAAATGGTGAATAAATTCCGCAGCTGTCTTACATGGAACACTGTATAGCGAGTAAAGTAAGGTTGTTCTTTATGGACTAATGTGGGTATAGCTTCAGGACATTCTACTGGGGAAGAAGGCAAGCTGTGAATCAATAGTGTGCCAGGCTGTATAACAACATTTTTAGTGTCAGGTATCTGCGTTCTTTTTAAAAAGGAGAAATGCTAAATAAAAAAATCACAGTTCAGAAACTTCTATCAGCATATACTGTATGCACGTAAATTCACAGGCAAGGAACAGCACATACACACATATGTACACATACACATGACTGTACACACACACTCAACTGTACACACACAACTATAAACACACACATATGCACACCCAGAAACTGTACACACATATGTATATACACATATGTATGTACACACATATGTATGTACACAATGCAGCTGTACACACATATGTACACACACATAACTGTATACACATATGACTGTATGCACATATGTATGTACACACACATGAGACTGTCCACACACGACTGTACACACACATATGTATGTACATACACATAATGTTTCTCTGTAATAACAGGGTTGCTATGGAGGGGGAGGAAAGGAATTACATGAAGAAAAGAGTCTAGCCTTATCTGTAAT
>NW_017731421.1:3284295-3293690 GCF_001890085.2 Hipposideros armiger
CACAGCTTTACATCTCTGAAAGTATCAAAAGTTTTAAATAATGATAATCCCCAATGCTGGTGTGTAAATGGCAAAACTGACAGTCTCATACTTCTCTGAAGTTAGTGTTAACTGGTACAATGTTTTTAGTCAGCAATTTGGCAATAATATTGAGAGCCATCTAAAATATCCAGCCACTTGGCTGCAGAAGCCAACTCCTAAAACTATACTAAGCAAATAATCAAAAAGAAAGAAAAGTCTATATTAAAAAGCATGATCATTTTAAAGAAAAACAAACAAGGTAAAATATATAGATAACCTAAATATACCTTTGCCTAGCTTAGGCTAAAACATAATTAATATTTCTGTTCCCCCTTAGAACTTACTGCATTGTGTTTTGTTTTTTTCTTTCCTGCTTCTTTAAATTTCAGCATTTCAGCCAACCTGGACTAGGTGTCAAAGACCTAGTTCTAGAATCAATTCAGAAACTTACTGGCCATGACTGAGCAAAGTACTCAACTCTTGGAGTCATTTTTCTTCATTTGCAAAATGGTCCTTTTATAGGGCTAGTGTAAGGATCATACTAATTGATTCAACTAATATTCACTGAATACCTAACTTGTGCCAGCTAGACACTGGCGATAAAGAAATTAAACTTTTGTCCAGGAGTCTGGGTAAAGAGAAAAACAGAGAAGAGAGAGGCCACGTTCAGTAAGAAGTGATAAATGCAGAGAGATGGATGGGCAGAGAGAAGCCCGCCTACCCAAACTGCTTGAAAAAGCAGGCTGGTCCGAGAATGGTTCTGGAAGAAGCAGTAAGTGAGCTGACCTGAGATGGCAGCCAGACAGCAGGGAAGGTGGGATGAAGTCAGGGGGTAGGATGGAGAAGGCGAGGAATAGACAAAGACATGGGGACCCGAAAGAGCATGCCACCTTCTCAGAGGTCCCTGTTGGACGTGGTGAGTGGAGCAAACATGCTGTTTGACAACGCAGTAGTCCTGTTTAAGCTTCAAGACAGTTTCTTGTCTCTAAACGGAGGGTAATAACAGTGCCTACCTTGAAAGGCCATTGGGAGGATTACATGAAAGGAACGCAACAGAAGCTAAGAGCTCAGAAAACTCAGCTGCAGGAGCTACCCTGGGCTACTGTGGCGGGCAGGAGGGCAGGCGGTGAGGCCTTGGGGCGATTCTGTTCCCCAAGCCTGTGCCACGGAAAGCAAAGGAGGTCACCTCTCTGCTCGGGGAGATTTACAAAAACAAAGACAACTGCATCATCGGGACCCTGCAAAGCACACGCCAGGGGACGACAACACAGCTCCAGACTGGAGGTGGCACTTGAACTGGCTTTTGAAGAGACGGTCAGGGTTTTTTAAAAAAAACTTTGTTTTCTGTTCGCAAAAGTAATATACGTCCTTTTTTTTTTTGACATTTGGAAAATATGGAGAAAATAGAAATCTCTGAAAATCCACGCCCCTTTCAACAGAGAGAATGATTGTTGATTTAACCTATTTACCTCATCTTTTTTCCAGGGGTCTCTTTCACACCCAAGCACACACACAGACCCCTAACTTAAAACAAGCGAGGGCCACACAGCACATCCTGGCTTGCAACCTGCCCCATTCCCCTTTACATGGACAGGTCAGGCTTTGAGAGGAGGACACTGAGGGAGGGGGTGCTCCAGGGGAGGGGGCGGCATGAGGAAACTCGCAAAGGAGGGCACCTGGGGCCCAGGGGCAACGCAAGTGGTCCATTCGGCGGCAGCCAGAGAAGTTTCTCGCTCTGGGATTCCAGCACAGCACCTCCAACTCAGGCGATACCTGTCTGTGTGTGTCAGATTTTACCCCCAGTTGATTATGGCCCATTGCTGATACCAGGAGATGGAAAGAGACCTGTCTGTGAGCGCAGGCCGACCTGGGTTTGAATCCCAGCTCAGCCCCTACCTCTGTGTGGGAGCCTGAGCAGTCACTTGGCCCATCCAAGCCTGAGGGCCTTTATCTAAAAACAATCATAACATATTGCAAGGGTGGTTTGAGGATTTAATATATGTTAGCACTAGAAGCATTTGTAAAAGAATAGCATGCCAATAACAAGAGCACTGATGGCCCAAGGACTTAAGCCAGGCCCTGGGCAGCACTTTTCAGATGCCGTCTCACTTTATTCCTGCCAAGAGTGCTCTGAAGGCATTTTCTCTCCCTGTTTGATAACTAAGGGAACGGAGCTTGGGCAAGTCCGAATAACTTGCACGAGGCCATGCAGCCAGTGAGTGGAGACTGGGGCCTCGCTTGGTGCTTGACAGATGGAGGCCACTGCCAGTCTTTAGACAAGAACTGGTCTACCCCGGTGCCGACACGGACCCTCCAGCTCAGTCATCAAGCCGGAGCCTTCCGCCTCTTGCAGGCCTGTCTAGACCCCTAGTGACTTCGTGCCCACAATCCGAACGCCCAGCGTCTTTCCCCCAAAGGGGGTGTCACACGCAGGCCTGACCTTCACATCTGAAAGCTCTCAATCCTAATTCACCTGAAATGCTGGCGACTCATTCATCAAATATGTATTGATTGTCTGCTATGTTCCAGCCCTATGTCAGGGGCTAAAGGGTGAAAAAACAAACAAACCAGACATGGTCCCTGCTCTCTTGAGTTCAAATTATCAGCAAATAAAATGTAGGTTCTGGGCCAGAGCTGTGCATGGCAGGCTCATGGTGCTGTCGCAGCACCAGATACGGGATACAAGCCCAGCCTTGGGATCTGAAGGAGGAACAGGGGCCATCGAGGCAACAAGGACAGGAGAACACCTTTTAGGTAGATGGAAACAGCCACAGTTGATAGAGACGTTAGGAATTGGTCCTGCCCAAGGCCTTTTCATTTTAACAGGCAGAAATGCCTCAACACAAACCAGATTCGTCCCTAAGGCAGAATTCCAGGCCCGCAAGATTCCTGCAGCCGTTCACAGCACACGCTGGGCCGTCCACCCTCAGCGCCCACCCTGCTCGCCCTACCAAAGCCAGAGAGTCGCGATCTGCTGCGAATCCTCCGGCCAGGACGCCGCCCGCTGCCTGGTCTTCTCCATGCCGCTCTGCTCTGCTCCCACTTTGCAGTCACGGCTCCTCACACACCTCAGGGAATCTCAGTCCAGTTCCCAGTGGTGAGCGGCTCTGCTCCCCTCTCTGGGTCCATCTCCCCATGTAAACTCTGGGGCCAAATTTCCAGGCTTGAATCTTGGCTCTGCCACTTGCTCGCTGTGTGACCTGGAATGACCTGTCGGTGCCTTAATTTCTGTATCTGTATATTAGAGGTAATAACAAGGCCAAGCACATACTGTGAGGATTAACTGAACCCCACCTGGCACAAGGTACCTACTATCTAAGTGCTCCCTATAACTATAATAGTTGTCACTCTGGAGAGACGGTGTGCCTGGGTCCCCATCCTACCCATGGGGCTACATTTGGCAAGCCTAGTTTCTGGGACAGGGTTACTGGCTGCTACCCTGTGCTCCCACAGCACCCTGGCTAGTCCCTAACAAAGTCCTTGTCGCAGGGTGTGGTCTCTGCTCACTGACCAGTGTATCTGCCTTGCTTGTTTATAAGCTCTGTAGGGCACAGACCACGCTCACCATTTTGTCTCCAGCATCCACACACACAGTGGGAGCTGTGTGGAATATTGGTGGAATGAATGAACGGCTAAGATAGCACCATGATCACATGCTGAGCCTATGCATCTGATTTCAGTCAGCATAGAAAGTAACAATACTGCCGGGAGCATTTATTGAGGGCTTGGTGCTATGCAAAGCTCTTTACGTTATTGCATTTAATTTTCACAGCTGCCGGAGACAGTGAACGATTGAACGCATGTGAAACATCAAATAAGGTGCTTGATGTATAATTAGTGCTTAATCAATGTTAGTCCTAATTATTATCCTCTTTTACAGAGGAAGAAACTGAGACTGAGAGAAGTAAAAGGATTTGTCTGAAGTCACACAGTCAGTGGGTGGCATCAGTGGAGGGACCTCCCCGACCCCAAACGTTGATAAGCCTCACTCTCTCTTCAAACCTGGAGCACTGGACTGGAGAATTCAGGGAACATATTATCTGCCTAATCATTTCTTTTCTGCCTCTATGCTGATTGGATTCGCAATATTTGGGAAACTTCTTCTAGAACGCTTCCTGCCTGTAGCCAGTGTGGCAGAGCTTAGTATGAGGGAGAAAGTTTCTAAATTAATTACTTCTTTTCAAATCCCAGAAAAGGTTCAAGTTTATGCAAGTCTTGAGTTTCACTTCAAAGTTTTAATTCTATTTCCTTTCATTATACTATCTTGGCTGCACCTGGACAGACCTCACCTGTTGGGAGCAAGGGGCTGCCAAACATTTCATTTTCCCTCATCTACCTCCTTCCCAGCCCCTGCAAAGGGCACCAGCTGATGATCAGGGTGCCTGGGCTCAGGCCTTTGGCAGTGGGCACCGGCCCCTGGCAGCAAACCCTTCTCCCCGTGGGAACAGGGCTACGTCCCAAATAAAACTGTGCTGTTGGCAGCTTTGCTTTGATGGGGCCCCACACCTGCTTCCTTCCACCTCTTCTGGGTGCATTCCTTCATAGCCCTGGAGAAGGAAAGGGCCTTTCTAACTTTGATATAAAACCCAAAGTCATAAGAGAAAATAGTGATACATTTTACTACCTAAATAAACCAAAGCTTCTATGTGGGAGAAAAACATGCCATAAGTATAAAGAGAATGACCCACTTGGGAAAATTTCGATCATCCCACGGAGAGTGGCCTCATCTCCCCACCACAGAAAGAGCTCCACTAAAACCAGGAGGAAAACACACCAAGAACCAGGAGAAAAAAATACGCAAAGCACATGACACACAGTTGATGGGAAAAAATACAAATGTTCCTGAAATGTGAAAAGATGGTGAATCTCAATCAGTAAGGCTGGAAATTACACTAAAATACCATTTCTCACTCATCGGATTGGTGAAAACCCAAACCACGACCACACAGCCCCACTGTGAAGTTGTGGAAAACAGGCGCCCTCATCTCTTGCAGGGGGAGTACGAGCTGGTGCCTTCCCATATGGAAGGTCATCTGGCAGAATCTACTGAAATCCTTCACGCCCTTTATCCAGCAATCCCACAATCTACAGCTACACCTGGACACATGGAGAAAAGCCATACACAAAGTTCTTCATTATAGCTTGTCTGGAACAGTCAAGATTTAGAGACAGCCCAGTGTTCACTAAATTATGATACATGCTCACAATGGAATACTATACAGCTGTGCAAAAGGATTAAAACCAAGAAAAGAATGAAGATGTTCTCTTCTATGTTCTTACTGATATGGAACATTCCAGGGTTTTGCATTAAGTGAAAAGAGCAAGCCACAACACAATGCATATACTTTTTTGTGTAAAAAGAAATTATATATGTGAATTTTTAATTTGTATAAAGAAANTCCTCCTTGCTCCTATGCTCCGACCACGCAGGCCGCCTTCTGTAGTTCCTCGAACGAGCTCTGGAGAGAGTAGCAGGTGCTGTGGTGTGTGCCCAGGTTATCCTTCAAGACTGAGGCGTCCTTCCCCCCGGCTGGGAGGTTGGCTCCTGAGGCGGATCCTCCCGGGGAGCTGCCCTCAGCGGAACATGTCGGCGGTAACTTACATCCAGTGCCTGGGTGAGGCGGGGGAGTAAAGGCCGCCATTGCCTCATTTCTGGTCATCTGTGAAGGGCCGTCCCACTTCAAAACTCCCAGCGTGATTGCTGAGGCCTCATCAGCCTCTATTCTTCATCTATCTTACCCACCACTGCATTCCCAGAGCCCAGAACAGGCCTAGCAAATAGCAGGCGCTCAGTAAACACTTTTTGAATGAGTCAGTGATTAAATTCTATCTTAAAAATATAATGTACACAGAACTGAACAACAATTTGATGTTTGAACACTTGATGCCTTTGGGTAATACTAAGGCTAACATTTATATTTTTTCAAATCTGATTTGGGCTTGAAGGCCGATATGTCATAAAAAAAAAAGAATTCGCTGCCTAACTCTATGAATTGTAGGATGAAATTTCTTGTGGAATGATGTGACCCTTAATTTAGAAAAACAGGTATTTTGCATAGAATGAGGTACCGTAGAAGAACTGACTGTGCACACCGCAGGAAGGAGCGAAGCTCTACTCCAGACATCCTGCGGGACTCAGAAGGAGCGACCGTCAGCTGCGAAGATTTACCCAGCACTGCTCTACGCCACAAATTGTTCAAGCACTTTATACATAATTAACTCATTTCCTCTTCATGACCCCTATGAGGTAGATACTACTGCTACGCCCATTTTACAGGTGAGTCAAGTGAGGCACAGAGGGGTTAAGGACCTTACCCAAGGTTACACAGCTAGAAAGTAGCAGAGCTGGGAGCTAATTCCTGGCAGTCTGACTGCAGAGACCGCACTGTCTACAGCCTCACTGTCGCCAGGCAGATGTCAGAGAATCAGAAAACTGGACATGAACAAGGTGGTTTTCTCCTAGTCCTCTCCGGTTTTTTATTCTGAAATGGACAACATGTTCAGGCTACGAAAGCAAGCGTGTCTGTTGATTCCTTGCATTTCTTGAAACTCCTACTCCCAAACTCCTTTACGTTAATATCTCCCTCATTTGATGTCCTGGCATTATGGGAACTTGTGCGTCCCTAGTTTGGAGGGAAGGGTGAAGGGGGAGATTTGACCAGGGAAGTAGAGTAGAATTTTAAACAAAGCAAAAAGCAGCCCATGCAATGAGAAAAAGAATACAGGGACAAACAGATGGAAACAAGCCAAAGGGCTGGAAACAGAGCTCTTGAAAGCCACCTTTGCTGTCCTTAGAGCAAAAGGAGTTGACTGTTGAGACTCCTGTTAGACAGGATTGAGTTACGTTCCTGAATGCTTTCTCCCAATGCTATTTTCCTCTCACCTGTGGCTGGATTAGACTCAAGAATCTAAAACGATTTGCTCATTAAAGCCCATCTGCTTCCTTTTCTGATCTGTTCCTCTTTCCTCCACCCTTCCTGATTTTGTTTCTTCCCTTCTTCCAAAGCATGGCTGTGCAGTTAAAGAGATTCAGCCAGGTGCCTGCCTCGGCCACTTCATGGCCATGTTTATATTCAGGCAAATGATTTAACTGTCTAAGCTTTGTTTTCCTCCTCTGTAAAATGGGCATACCAATACCAGCTTCATAGAACGGTGAGAATGAACGGAGGCACGTGTACAAAACGCCCGGCGGAAAGGAGGCTGGCACAAAACAGATTGTAATTCCTGTCCCCGCCCCACTTCTCTTTCCCTCCCCTTTGTTCCTTAATTCCTTCAGGTTTGCTGGGCTGCCCTGTGAGGGGAGTAATAGCCTTTAATGGACAAGATCCCCCGAGGGGCGAATCATGGGCATTGACAGCTGTGGTGACACAGCAACAACATGATTTCCACGTAAAGCTCTTACAGGAGAATTTACCTGTAAATATCAGACGTGAGTGCAACCACTTAAACAACATCATTAAATGTGACCTCAAGTCCAGGAATTCCAAACATTAACAAGAAAGCCACTCTAGTAGATAATTCTTATTAATGTTATAATGTTAAAATAATTGTAGATAACTCTTATTAATGTTATTAATGTTAAAATAATTGTAGTATAGTTGCAAATAATTGTTAATTCATTAAGGACTCATTGTTCGGGGTGAACATACCTATGTTTCTCTATAGTGTGCCACAACATTATTAACTAAAGCAATGGATTCCATTAAAATCAATTAATGGCATCCATGTGGAATCTAGTCCTTGCTGGTGTTTCGATGATGGGGGAAAAAATCTACCCCAGAGTAAAATAATTATGAAAATTCAAATCTCCAAGGTAGATCCAAGTTGAGCATTTTACACATACCTGCAAATTAAATAGATTGCAGGTAGGCTATTGGATGTCAAGTTATTATGACAATACAAAACAGCCAAGTAATATGCTGTCCTTTCGGTAGAAAGATATCGTTATATGAGCATCCTATCAAGAGAGAACTTGCTAAAAATGGAACTTACCATTGCAGAGTAGCAGGAGTGGAGTGGGGCTTGGATGCTCTATTATTTTCTTTTTCCTCATCTGTTAAAGGAAAGAAAAGTGAGCTAACTTCAGTAGGAAAAAGTAAAAGGACTTTCAGTTCTCCCAAATTTCAAAACACTCTTTATCTCTCAAATGTTGATGCTTTGAAAGCAATGATACTTTTGATTTTCCAACATGTCAGACTCATACTTCAATAAGAAAAAAAGGGAAATGGACTTTTACAGAAAACTCTTACATCAATTTGTATTTTTATTTGACAATGCATTACAGTTTGAAGAGCTCTCTCTCTCTTCGCTGAACAATATGACTGGACTCACCCAACTTACTATTTTCCCATCTGAAGCTGGACATTTGATGTGACAACTGGACCCTAAGAACACACTCCCCATTTGCTCCTTGTAACTCCAAAGGAGCAGACTGTGGGGTAGGGAGAGTTTAAGTGTTCAGAAGAATCAGATTAGCAATACAACAGAGCAGGGTTGGCAAACACTTTCTGTAAAGGGCCAGACAGTAACTATTTTAGGGTGTGGGGGCCAAGAGGCAAAATCCAGAACACTATGTAATATTTATATAACAACATCAACAAAAAATTCCACAAAATCTTATCGGCAAAATTCAAAATACAATAATAGTAACTGAGTACAGTTTTTGTAATACAGATCTATTAATAAGAATGAAATTATTTGGGGGTAGAAGGCAACATTTTTCTTAATTGGGGCTCACAGTTTACATTCCCTATCATGAAACAGATTATAAATATTCATCTGTTAAAAACGTTTTTTGCTCACAGCCCTACAAAAACAGGCATCAGGTCAGATTTATCTGTGGGGTTCTAGTTTGTCGCCCTCTGCAACATAGCAATCTGAACAACAGATCAATCCTTGCATACCTAAGAAGAATTGACCATAATTTTATCATGGATTAACTGAGAAATACATATAAGTAGTCTCATCCAATTCCAAATGAGGATTATTGATAAAAATAGTCAACGTAAATAAAATTTCTTGATCCACAACATTTGATCCAAGAAGACTAGTACACCTAACAATCTCAAAAGAAAATTACTAACGTCAAAACCTAAAAACATAATCAACAAAATGTAATAAGAACATAAAATGGTCAATGAAATAAATCTGTTGTGTAAAATGTATATAAAAAAGAATTTGTACCCATGAAAATAATTTAAGTAAAAGGAAAATGGAAGAAAATGAAATATACTGTATTGAAAAATCATTTACAATAAATTAGCTTAATAAAGTTGAGCTCAGAAAATGGTTTCTTGATGAAAATTTATCAATATTGGTATAATTCAGATTAAGATGTATTCTCTTACACACAGTGGCAGATAGTGAAAAAAAAT
>NW_017731421.1:3299144-3299894 GCF_001890085.2 Hipposideros armiger
TCGATTGGGGAGGAGCATCTGAAGGAAGTATTTATTCAAATGGTTACGTGGTCCTGGAGTGCCAAAAACCAAAAGCAAAATACGAATGCTCAATCTGGCATGGCTTTCCAGTATTTTGCTTCCCTAACATCCATTTACGAATAAATGCTGAGCACCTACTATGTAGCACTTGACCATGTTAAGTGCTAGTGAGACAGAATTAGACATGCTCCCTTCCTTCGGGGAGTTATGGCCCGTGGAAGGACTGGGTGGAGGCGCAGAGGGGCCTTGGTAGCGTGCTCCCAGCACACAGGAGGGATTACCTAATTCTCCACAAAAGGACAGAACATAAGACACTCCGGGGGTGGTAAGGGCAGCTGTGAAGGCAGAGGAAGGGGAGGAGTCTGGGGGGTCGTCTTAAATCATAACTAAGCACTGAGCCTCATCAGCAGTCTTGCCCCTCGGCTCCCAGGCAGGACTAAAACTGCAGCAGGCATCCCACAGGACAATCCAATGTTTAGAGGCATCATGGGAGGACTCTCTGTGGAACTCCCCCTGGACTTCCCACTCTAATATCACTGTCCTTGTTCTAGGAGCCCTCTGCACACCTTTCTGCTGCTGCTGGGGGGCTTTTGTCCACAGTGTGATGGGAATATGAAGCAGTTTAACTGTATTTCCTCTTCTCTGGAACCCCTTCTTGTGAAGTTAATAAGACCCCAAATTGGATAATAAACTGACATGCTGGCTGAGCTGAGTGGAGTAAGAGAAATA
>NW_017731421.1:3304369-3336792 GCF_001890085.2 Hipposideros armiger
ACCATAAAATTATTTTCGTTGCTACTCTATAACTGTAATTTTGCTACTGTTATGAATCGTAATGTAAATATCTTTTTGTTTTCCGATGGTCTTAGGCAACCCCTGTGAAAGGGTCATTCGACCTCCAAAGGGGTCGCGACCCACAGGTTGAGAACCGCTGCTCTAAAACAACCATCCCATGACACATTACTGTAAAGCACATCTCTGTGGCGACAGAGAGAATGGACTTTCCCATTCGGGGTCCACATTTGCCCAACTGAAGCATTACTGTAACGGGTTCTTTGGGGACTCAGACAATAGGAATGGGTACACAGCAAGGTTTTGCAGTGACCTCGGTTTCCACGTCCACCTGACTGTGTTGGACTCCCTACTGCAGAATATTACAGGGAGGGCCTGGGGTACTTCAGAAATGGCTCAAGAGTCTCTGGTTCCAGGTGACTTGCCCCAGCTAGCACTCTAGACGCTATTACTCCCACTGGGAAACTGGCCATGTCTAGGATGTCGTGGCAGAATGAGTTTCAAGCACTTACTTTCATCATTAGAAACATTCCCCAGAGATGTGTGGCTGGAATAACGTTTGTTTTCACTTTCGTTGAGACATCTTTCAATCCAGCTCTCTGGAAAAAAAAAAAAGAAAATCATACAGTTGCAGAATTGCTGTTGGTGTTTGTAAAGAGATAAGAACAGCATAAAGTAGATTTAAATGCCCTTCAGGTTTTATCTGAGATCTGCCCTGACTGGAAGTATTTACAAGAAGGTCCACGGGAACCATTTGCTGAGCAGTTTGGAGGCAAAATGGTAATTAGAAGCCCCGCTTGAGTGTTTCTTGGTCAAATTCTACTAATTCTGGAGTATTTGTTGCCCAATAGTACCAATGGAGGATTATCTTTTTTCAAACAGAAGATAGTGGTCCTACGAAGTAGTTTGTAAAACATAATTTGATCCATTGAATCCCTGGTGGTGGTTTGCAGACTTGTAAATTAGCAGCAGGACCCTTCCTTCAAACAAAACCTAAGAGAACAGCAGATAAAACCCTGTGGTCTCTGGCTGACATGGAGACGGAGGGCAGGGGATCTTGCAGCTCACCTGCTTTTGCCCAGTGACCCATTAAGGGATCTTCCAAGCACAGACCAAAGCCACTGCAGGAGATACCAAAAACTCTGTAACAGCTACGTAGTACTTTTAAAATCCAAAAGACTAAGGTTTTGAAAATCCACTTCCAAAGGCTACAAATTTACATTCCACNTATATGATCTCCTGATTTATGACCAGTGGGTAAAAAATATTCTTTTCAGCAAAAGGTGCTCTATCAGTCAAAAATTAAAAATAAAAACAGAATGACTCCTCCTTTAGACCATACGCAAAAATTCCAGATGGACTGATAAAATAAAAGTAAAAGGTAAAATAATAAAACTTCTAGATAATAACATGAAAAAATATCTTTATGACCTGGAGGTAGGCAAAAGTTTCTTAATAGGACACAAAGACCACTAACTATACAGGAAAAACATTGAGAAACTGAGCTTTACTACAATTAAGAACTGTTTGTCAAAAGATACTACTAAGAGAATGTAAAGACAGATCACAAACTGAGAGAAGATGCTTGCACTACTTTCATCTGATGAACATCTCCTATTCAGAATAGAAAAACAACTCTTACAGATCATTAAGGAAAACATACTGAGCACAATTTTTTAAAAATGGAGGGAGGCTAGACTTTGGATGGTGAACCCACAATACAACATACAGATGATGCATTATGGAATTGTACCCTTGAATCCTATATAATGTTATCAATCAATAAACTTAATAGATTACAAAAAAAAAAAAAACAAAAACAAAACCCCCTGACAGGCAAAAGACCTGAACAGGGAGTTCACAAAAGAAGATATCCAGAGAATGTTCAGAGCACCAATCCTTCTCAAACTCTTCCAAAACATGGAAGAGTAGGGAACGCTTCCAAATTCACGTTACAAGGCCAGCGCTACCCTGATAGCAAAGCCAGGAAGACACTACAAGAAAAGAAAACTATACACCAATATCCCTTACGACTATCGATACAAAAATCCTCAACAAAATACTAGCAAACAAAATTCAACTGTGTGATAAAAGGATTATATGCCATGACCAAGAGGGATGTTTTTATTCCCTGAAAGAAAGGATGGTTCAACATACCAAGATCAATTGATGTAATTAACCATATTAACAGAATATCCACATGATCATCTCAACTGACGCAGAGAAAGCATTTGACAAAATTCAATACCGTTTCGTGATAAAAACACTCAACAAAATAGAAAAAGAAGAAAATATTAACATAATAAAAGTCTTTATGAACAACCCACAGCAAACACCATACTCAACGGTGAAAGACTGAAAGCTTTTTCACTAAGATCAGGAACAAGACAAGGATGCTCATGTTTACCGCTTCTATTCAACATAGTACCGGGAGGCCTAGTCAGAGCAATTAGAGAAGAAGATTACCCGCACAAAAAATACCTGTTGGAACTGATAAACAAATTCAGCAAAGTTGCAGGATACAAATCAGCACACGAAAATTAGCTGTATTGCTCTACATTAACAATGGATAACCCAAAAAGGAAATAAAATGATTCTATTTACAATAGCATCTAAAAGAATAAAATATTTAGGAATAACCTTAACCAAGGAAGCAAAAGACTTGTACAGTGAAAACTATAAAATGCTGCTGAAAGAAATTAAAGAAAATACTAACAAATGGAAAGGCATCCTATGTTCATGGGTTGCAAAACTTAATATTTTTAAGATGTCAATACTACCCAAAGTGATCTACATATTGAATGTAATCCCTATCAAAATCCCAATAACATTTTTTTTGCAGAAATAGAAAAATCGATCCTAAAATATATATGGAATCTCAAGGGACCCTGAATAGCCAAAACAATCTGGGAAAAAAAAGAACAAAGTTGGAGGTATCATATTTCCTGATTTCAAAACTTAGTACAAAGCGACAGTAATCAAAATAGTTTGGTACTAGCATAAAGACAGATATACAGACCAATAGAATAGAAAAGAGAGACCAGAAATGAACCCTTGCATACATGGTTAAATGATTTTTGACAAAGGTGTCAAGAGCATTCAATAGGGAAAGGTTAGTCTTTTCAACAACTGGTGTTGGGAAAACTGAGTATCTACATGCAAAAGAATGAATTTGGACTCTTACCTTATACCATATACAGAAATTAACTCAAAATAGATAAAGACTTAAACATAAGAGATAAAACTTTAAAACTCTTGGAATAAGACAGAGAAAAGGCTGCATGATATTGGATTTGGCAATGATTTCTCAGACATGACACCAAAAGCATAGGTAACAAAAGAACTATAGATAAACTCAACTCTGTCAAAATGAAAAACTCCTGTGCATCAAAGGCACAATAACAAACTAAAAGGCAACCCATGGAAGAGAATAATTGCAAATCATATATCTGATAAGGGGTTAATATGCAGAATATACAAAGAACTCCTACAATGAGACAACAAAAAATAAGCAATTTGGTTAAAAAAATGGGCAAAAACTTGAAGAGGTATTTCTCCATAGAAGATATACAAATGATCAATAAGCACATGGAAAGATACTCAACATGACAAATCATTAGGGAAATCAAAACCATGAGATATCACTTTCCGCCCATTAGGATGGCTGTTATCAATAAAACAAAAAATAAGCATTGGCAAGAATGTGGAGAAACTGGAATTCTTGTGCATTTCTTGTGGAAATGTAAAATGGTACAGTATGGCAATTCTTTAAAATATTAAACACAGAATTACCATGTGATCCAGCTATTAATTCTGACTCTGGGTACATAGTCAAAATAATCAAAAGCAGGACCTTGAACAGATATTTGTACACCCATGGTCAGAACAGCACTATTCTCAATAACCAAAAAGTGAAAACAACCCAAATGTCTATAAATGGATGAATGGATAAACAAAATACGGTATATGCATATAATGGAAGTCATTCAGCCTTAAAAAGGCAGGAAATTCCGACACATGCCACAACATGGGTGAACCTTGAAGATATTATGCTAAGTGAACTAAGCCAGTCACACAAGGAAAAATACTGTGTGATTCCAATTATATGAGGTACTTAGAGTGGTCAGGTCATAATACTAGTTGCCAGGGACTAGGAGGAAAGGGAATGGGAAGTGATTGTTTACTAGGTACAGAGTTCCAGTCTGGGAAGATGAGAAAAGCTCTGTAGATGAATGNAATCACCCTAGGAAGGCATTTTTACCTGCTTGGCAAGTCTCAGCAATTCCCAATACTGACATGATACAGAATATGCTCTTTGAACACAGAGGAATTACAATAGAAAACAACAACAGGAAGATAACTGAGAAATACCAAAATGTTTGGAAATTAAGCAAGAGATTTCTTAATAAACCAGAGGTAAAAGAAGTCTTCACCATAGGAACTGGAAAATAAGTTTAACTGAATGATAATGAAAGTATGACATCAGAAAAATCATGGGATAGTTAAGCAGTGCTTAAAGGAAAATTCATAACTTTAAATGTCTATCTTATTATAGAAAAGGTTGAAAATCAGTGATCTAGGTGTATATCTCAAAAGCTAGAAAAAGACAACTCAACTCAAAGAAAGTAGAAGGAAGGAGACAATATAGATAAGAGCAGAAATAAATTAAATAGAAAAAAAATGTAAGTTGAGAAAAACAACAAAACCAAAACTTGGACCTATGAAAAGACTAATAGAATTGACACATTCTGGCAAGATTGATAAAGAAAAACAGAGAAAGCATAAATTGCGAATACCAGAAATGAAAGGAGAACATCACTAATGGGTGCTAAAAACATAACAAAAAGTAATAAAAGGCAAATTTAAACAACGTTGTGTAAATAAATTGGAGAATTTAGATGAAATGAGTCCCTTAAAAATAACAATTTGCTAAGAGTATAAAACAAGAAAGAGAAATATGAACAATCCTATTGCTATTTTAAAAATTGAATTAATAAAACTTCTCCTCAAAGAAAAATACAAACCCAGAGAACTTCAGTGCTGAATTCTTCCTAATAATTAGGAAGTAAACAATGCCAATCTTACACAAACTTTTCAGAAGAAATTAAAAAGAAGAAACTTCCCACCTTTTTAATGAGGCCTGGACGAGTATAATTATGACACCCAAACCTGACAAGGACATGTGAGAAAGGAAAATCATAAGCCAATAATGTCTCATGAACACAGATACCAAAATGCTTAGATTTAAAAAAAATATATAATAGTTCTCACCAAGTGCAGTTTATTTCAGAAANACGTAGCATAATGCTCATTCCATCCATTAGACCAAACTGTGGCTCGCGAGCCACATGCAGCTCTTTGGGTACGTTCCGTCTCAAAAGTTTTCCGACCCCTGGAAGAGCCAATCCTGTCCCTCTCAACAATTTAAAAATTATTCAAGAGCCATAAATATATTTCTACATACTCACCATTATGTGAATAATACCCTTTAAAAATTTTATAAATGAAACTATGATAGTTTTGTTTTATTTTCATTTTCAATTTTACTTCAGAGGCTTGCGAGCCGCAGTTCACTGACCCTGGGCTGCTCTTTCGTCTCAAAAGTTTGCTGACCCCTGCCTTAGACCATCTACTATTCGTTTGTTGGTTGGTTGGTTGGTTGGTTCATTCATTCATTCATTCATTCAACATCAGCTAAGTACAGTCCATTTTTTTATAATACTTGTTTTGAAAATAAGAATGTGCCCCAATGCAAGTAATACATTAGAGAATGATTTGAGCACAAACATTGTGTTTTCCTGTGCTTGATTTATTCTGTAAGAAATATGAGGTGAATGCAGGAAACCGCACTTAGCTGAACGGAGCCCCACAGCAATATGCAAAATTCACACATGCTCACACCTCAAACGCCTGCCACCTACTTTCATTCACCATGTGTGTTACGAGCCACACCTGCCCAGATGACCCAAGTTCCACCACTTCACAATAACTCTTGGGCTGCAGCCCTTCCGACGTCCACTTCCAAAAGCAAACCTCAGGTCTTTTCCAACGTGAAGTGTCACATTTATCGTAGTTGTTTATCTCTGAGCCATTTAACATGGGCGAAACTGTGCTATCATTCTTATTAGGTTCTTTTTTTTTTTAATGTATCACAGAAAGATTTTGAGTGTTGTGCCTCTCGCTTATTTTTCCAGGAAACTGTGGTTTTTACTGTGTCATTTTGCAGAGCGGTGGTGATTTTTAGGAATGCCCAGGTAGTGCTACAGCAGAGCCGACTCTCGCGATGGCTATGTGCTTTGGCATGGGGCAGTCTCCTGTCACCATCTGTATAATATGGGAACTGGCGTTTATTGGTCACCTACGTCAACATGCCAGGCCCTTTACATTACGTTACCTCACTGAATTCTGACAACTCTCGGAAGTGAAGATTTTCATCTCCATTTTTCCTAGAAAGCAACTGAAGCTTAGAGAGATTGAGTAAGGTGACTCCTCGTAATTCAAAGAGCCAAGGAAAAGGTCGCTAGTGAACACCTTAGTAACATATTGTAAAAAGTAAGCTACGTGGAGAGAGGGGACGGCAAACTCAGACAGCGGGGAGAAATGCTGGGATTCTGTTTTGTATGCCATGTTCCAACAAACTGCTCTTTTAGAAGCTGCTTCCAAAATTGTAAATAAGCAGCGTGTGTTGGGGGGAAATATCCAAGAGGCGGAACAGGAGCCAGCTTGTTAAGAGAATATGGAAATCTGGTATTTCTGAGGAAACACTGAACAGCAGAGAAATTCAAAACACTGAAATGCTACCCCTTCCAGATATCGAATGCACACTCGAGAAACGAATGGCTAGTAATGTTTTCAGAGCTGTGACGGCACATGGTGGGTGTCTGTCATCCCATCAGATCCCCAAGCGCATTTGAATACAAATCTCCAGGATTCGTTTCCGAACTCTCCAGAATGTCTCCACTCAGACCTTCTAATCCCTTCAATCCTGGCATGTCTTCCCTGGCAACAGTCATGGCTGATTCTGGGTGGCATCTACTGAAATGTGCAGCCTCTTCCTCTGCCAAACCATAACACCCAAAGCAATTTCTGTTGTTCTGGGCCAGCTCCTGGTCTTCCTAGCTAGGTATTCACACCTATTTACTGCACACATATGTGGGCACACACAACGACACGCTTTCCACCCCCACCCCTTTCGGCAGAAACAGGGAGCTGAGAGAAACACTCTGTCACCCATTTGCCTGTGTCAGTGTTAAAACTGGAGTCCTTAAAAGGTCCTATTCTTGAAGGTGAGAATCCCCAGTGATTGGCAGGGCACCCTATGAAGAACTCTTGGCAATACTCCAGAAAGGAGCTGGCCTAAACACCAAAGAGAGGGCAACACCTGCTCACAAGAGTTCAAGTCAAGTTCAAGTTCATGGCTGTGCCTCTCCTCCATACTGCCCAACACTATAGAGAGATGAAAGCAAGGTTACAAGAAGGGAGAGAGGATTGGAAGTGCCATTAGGAAAAGAGAGAAGAAATCTCACCCAGGAACCCTTTCCCCTTCCCACTGCTCCCACTCAAGGTCTCTCTGACCCCATGATCTAGGCCTGTAGCCATTCTGCTACCCAGCTCTTCTCTCTAGGGCAACAGAGAATAAATTTGGTCTCTCTTGCACATGACAGATCTAGAAATAAAGCCATCATGCCTCCATTTTTCTGGTCAACGTAACGTACTTTGTTTCAGTTCTTCCTTGCAAGAAATTGTTCCCACTTCTTTGCCATCCAATTCACCTGCTTCTGGCTGTCTTCTAGTTAATCCATGTCCACTTGAACATGTGGCACCTTGAACAGGATGGACTCTCGGAGGGCCAGATGGTGGTCTGAGTAGTGCCAAGAATGGCAGAACCATCACCTCCGTTGTTCCGACACTTGGCGTTCTCAGAGCATTCAAAGGCTTTGCATTCCAGCGTGCATGGATGGGGTACTCTGAAGTATCTAAACAGGCAATGGGCGTTGGGCCCACAGATACTCTTTGTCCTTTGTCTTCTTCCCTAGCAGGACCCTCAGCAGTGGCATCTGCAACATGTGTCCCATAACTCAGGTTGCTCCACATGATTGGAAGGCCCCTATTTAAGTCACCTGAAGTAAATGTACATACTTTGAAACTATGAACAATGGATTTTGGTTTTGCAAAGACCAAGAATTCCTCAACCAGAATGACACGTATATTGAAGTTTCGATAACAAGCTGTGTTCATCTATCTTATTTATTTGTGCATTATGTGATTTAAAAATTAATAAGGCCACCATATATGGAGCTCTCATGGACCAGGCATTATGTAAATGTATTCTATACACCCTCATACTTAATCCTCATAACAGCCCTACGAGGTAGGTGCTATTAACATGCACACTTTAGAGATGACAAAACCAAGGCTCAGAAGGATTAGGTGACTTGTCCAGCATTCAAACTCAGGTCATAACCACAACGTTTTCCTCAAGTATGAACTGAGCTCTCCTTCTCCTATGTCCCAGACAAGTCTCCAGAACACGGTATCAATATTACAACACTGATGTCTGCCTTGCTTTAGAATTTCCGCTCAAACTCTACTTACATATTACAACTTTTGCTAAATTCATTTACATATTTCTTTGCCAGCCTTTGTTATACATAACAGGCTCTTCAGATTAGAACTTAAACATATTAAGAATGGAGTCCACCTTATTCTATTTCTTTGGACTCTCCACTAGTGCCTGGTATAAAGCGTTTCTTATAGTCTGGCCTCAATAAATGTTACATTATTGACACACGTGATGTCAAAGAATGCACAGCAT
The DNA here is from genome assembly GCF_001890085.2 of Hipposideros armiger. Classification (NCBI taxonomy): domain Eukaryota; kingdom Metazoa; phylum Chordata; class Mammalia; order Chiroptera; family Hipposideridae; genus Hipposideros; species Hipposideros armiger. Next base: position 3,313,203 of record NW_017731421.1, read on the forward strand.
ATAGATATGTCCACACATCTAATAACTTTTTTTTTTTACCACATAGGCATGAAAAAGTACAACACATCAAAGGCTATTTTCTAAATAAAGTAAAATTCAACATGTATTTTGTGCCTTCCAGGTACAAGAAGCTGTGGTAAAAAGGAGCTGTGATATAGACATGAGCAAGACGGGCTTGTGCCCTCTAGTCGTCATCTAGAAAACGAGGCAGATGCTACTCCCTAAGCTCATGAGTGCAAAGACCCTGTTGGTTTTGTTCACCACGTTGTACCCAGTGGTTGGCACTATAGATGTTGCAGGATAAATATGTGTTGTTGAATACATTACTTTTTTCAAAAAAAACATTAAGTTCCTACTGTGTGCCAGGTACAGCACAAGGTATTTTCACATACGTGGTTTAAATGAAACCTCAGAACAATATTATGTGGTATGTTGTAATATATTTATAGAAAACGAAAACTAAGGCTTGAAGCAATAGTTCTAACACAAGGCAGGCTGTGATCAGTGCTGTGACACTGGCACTTCTGAGACATAGGAGGAGAGCTCAATTCACACTTGGATAATTTCCGGCTCCCAACATAAAAATCATCTGACTTTTTAGTAAGGACTAAGCTTACACTAAGTGCCCAAAAGGATCTACCAATAGCTGTGAGCATAGGCTCCTGGGCCGCGAAGCATCCCTTCTCCTGACTCCTCTGCGAAGATGGGCAGGAAGCAGGATGCTGATAATGCCTGTGGATTCATTCACTTTATGAGGCGTTTCACCCACGCTCCTTAGAGACAGGTCTTCATGTCTCCCCACTTTGGATCAGAGATTTGAAGTCCCCAATTTGAAACAGCTGTCTCGAGTGAGGTTAGGCAGAGCCATAAATGGTAATCGGGTTTTCTAAGAGCCTTGGTTCCCTTTGCAGCAGCAAAGAACAGCCAGGAAGCAGCTGTGTCAGGGACATGGCACGTCCAAGGCAGTCCCAGGCTCAGAGCAGTGCTTCAAGAACACCGCATTGGCCCGGCAGGAGGAGCCGACTAAGATGGTTATCCTAAGTCAGGTAACCCTTCAAGTTTACAGAGCACAGTGACATGGAGAAGCCGACCTGGGCTTCTCAGTCCACCTCATGACACTGAAATTCACCACGCTTTACAGATAAGGAAACTGGGGTTTAGAACATGGCAGTGGCTTGGGCAAGGTCGCACAGTTAGAAGGATTAAAGTCCGAATTCAAACCCAGATCTCCAGTCTCCAAAGCCTCTATTTCTTCTTCTTGCTGCCTCATATTGGCCACAGACCAGCTGTTCTCTCTTAGACTACCCCTCTACCCATCCATTCATTCATTTTCCAAATAATTATCAAGTGCCTACAATGTAAAGTTCCAACAGAAGAGATGGACAAACACTCTTTAACAGGAAGCCAGTGTTATCTCTTGCAGACCAGGGTCTCAGGACCTGAAAATACCTTATTTGTTTATGTATTATTTTCATTATTATTTTCCCCACCTTAAAAATGTCAGTTCTAACAACCTTATCTATTTTGTTCAGTGCTTAGTCCCCAACAGCCGGGAACAGTGTCAGGCACACAGCTGGTGGTGATGGTTGTGATGAAGTCAAACAGGGTGAAGGAACAGAGCACGGTGGATGGGGATCGTCCCCCAGGAAAGCCTGTGAGAAGAAAGTGTTGGAGCAGCGACAGAGTGCAGTGAGGGAGCAAGGTCCCTGAAGGCTCAGAGTGGGGACCACTAAGGCCCTGGGCAGGGATCCTAGGTGACCTGTTTAAGGAATGGCCCGAAGCCCCAGAGCTGGTATGGAGTGATCAAGAGGGACACAGGACAAGATGAAATAGAAGACAGAGGCAGGCCAGGAAGAATGTGGCCTTTGCAGTTAGAACAACTAGATTTCAAATCCAAGCTCTGCCGCTTACTAGCTGTGTAACATCGGGGTGGCTCCTGAACCTTCCGAAAACCCTACCTCCCAGGTTCTCCAAAGATGAACTGAAATGATACAGATGAAGCGCTTAGAATGCCTGGCTTTGTGGACCATGGGAAGATGAAAGCATGGTCTCCATCCACCAGGAGCTCCCAGCCGAGTGACGGGAACAGACAGCAGTGGTGATGTCTGCTATTCACTGAGCACCCCCCCCCCAGTCATCTGCTTGCTTCACATGCCTCATCCTCCCAGCAACAGAGACTTGAACAACTCTGACTTGTGAGGAGGAATCTGAAACTCAGAGAAGGTAGGTAAAGTCCCCCGGCTGGCTGGTGACCGAGCTGGGTCAGGTCTGCCTGCCTCCAAAGCCGGTTTGCACTCACTGCGGCACACTGCCTCAAGAAGCCAGCAGGTAACCAGGGTACATGCGTTATTATAATAAGGTGTGTAGAGACACAGAGAAGAGAGCTTCCAGCTTGCCCTGGGTGCTTGACACAGGAGATGGCATTTCAGCTTGTCCTTAAAAGATTTGACATCTGCCAGACCACGGAGGAAAGAAGGGCATTTGCGGCAAGGGGGTCACTCTCACGGACAAAGGCACAAAGTGGGTTCTGGGAAAGGTGAAGGGTTCATTGGCCCATGACCCACTGAGTGGTGGGAGACAGGTGGGAGAGCCCGCTGGGAGCAGATTGCAAAGGCCTCGCCCACCAGGCCAAAGCCTGCAGGCGGCTGGGAACTAGCCGTGATTTTTAAGCAGTGGGGGAGTAACCAAAGAGCTTTGTTTCTGAGGAACTGGGTGAGAACAGCGAGTTCTTGACTTATGCAATACCTGAAGAAAACGCCGCCTGACTTATAACGTGTCACCGGGTTTTAATAGAAGGCGTTATTCATACTCGTTCTATCAACAGCCTTTCAGGGCACTGTGCTGGAGCCTATTTTAGGAACTCAGAGCTTTAGAAATGCTACATAAAAGAGTCCACATGCAACCCTCACAGCTACCAAGGGGGGACAGGCCCCAGGTCCCTCTGGGGGAGCCAGAGCGCACCCCAATCTCCCCTCCCCCAGGCTCTGGTCATTACCAGTGGAACCGTGCCAAAGTGGCCTGCTTCTGTTTCCCACAGCTCCAGGGTACGCTTTCCTCTTGATCATTCTCTCTCAGCCCCTTTTTCTCTCTCCTCTGGACTCCCCACAGTGGTGACACACAGGATCTTGTGGATAGTCTGGGCCCCAGGAAGCACACAGCTGTGGCCTCTCCAGGAGAGAACTCAGATCAGTGGGTTGCCATGGCGACACCACAGGCCCTGCCCCTGCTTTTATTCCTTCCCTCACCCACCAAATATTGACTTAGTGCCAACTGTGTGCCAGGCTCTGAGGATCTAGTGATGAGAGCAGATCCCTGCTCTCAGGGAGCTTATGTTCTGTGTGGAGACAGACAAAAACAAGCAAGCAAGATGACTTCAGCGAGCAACGAGTGTTATGAAGAAAACAAAGCCATGGAATGGGATAGAGATGGGGCGGTATTTTTTAGGTTACAGGGACACTGAAGGCCTCTTGGAGGAGGTGACGTTGGAGCCAGTACAAAGGCCTGAGTTGGGAGTGGGCTTGGAGTGTGTGAGAAAGAGCCGGGAGCCAGGTGGTGGAGAAGGAGGAAGGGGCAGAGCGGTAGGAGATGATGTCGGGAAGTTAGGAAGGGCCGAACGTTTGCAGGGACTTGCTGGCCATAGTGAGAACTTCACATTTATTCCAAGTGTGCTAAGAAGCCCCTGGAGGGCTTTCCACAAGCGGTGCGACCTCCACTGGCTCCGAAAGGGTAGCCTACGAGGGGCTCTCCATTCATTCATCCCAGTATTTGTTTACCAACTATTTATGGGGTACCATGAGCCAGGCACTGGGCTGCACAGTAGGGAGACAGCAGGGAACAAGGCAGACACAGTTTCTGTCTTCATGGAAGGTTAGAGTTTAGTGTGGGAGACAGCTATTACATAATCACCCAAAAAGAGATGCAATTACCAAGAGACCCAATCTGTGAGTGTCAAGGAAGCTTCTCAGAAGAAGCAGCATTACACTGAGAATGAGAAGGCACGGTGCCACCAGCCCAGGTGAAGAGGGAACAGGGTTCCTGGCAGAAGAAATCGCATGACAACGGCCCTGAAGCTGCCAGGAGAAGGATGTGTTCAAGAAACTGACAAGCATCCCGAGTGCAAATGTATACATGCAGCCGGGTATTAATTTAACACGTGTTTACTGAGACTTCCTGTTTGCCTAGCACTCTGTCAGATGCCATGGGGCATGCGCCCATCACAGCCCTGCCTCTGTACTCAGGGCTGGGGTAAGGAGCTTAGACTCTATGCAATAGGTGGTTGGGAACCTCTAAAAGTTTTTGAGTCGAGTGCAGCATAAGCAACACAGTTCTGTGGGCAGCTCCATCCGGTGCTGCCAAACACAGCCTTAGGGGGAGAGAACAGGAAGCAGGGGACCATATCACTCATCATCCAAACCTGGACACTTTCGAGATTGGAAATTGGCGTTATTAATAATTTTTAAAGGACCATATGTGTACACCAGGACTGTCCCAGGCAAACTGGGATTTCATGGTCCACCTTGGTAGGTGGCTGCAGTAAACGTCTTAGAGGCTTGAACTAGAACAACTGAGGTGAGACGAGAAAAGATAAGAACTCTGCCTTGTCTCTAGTTAACTGTATTCAGTCCTCTTGCTAATCCATGGGACCCCATCTCCCCATGTCTCTTCCTCATCTGCTGGGGTCTCAATCACAGAATGATGCAGTTGAGTCCAAGACGACACTAATGACATCCCCCAGAGTGTGGCTGCCCAAGGCAATCACCATTATTTTCATCAACAGCATCATCATAGCTCATGTCTTGAGCATCAGCTTTGTGCTCCAATGACAGGTATTCACATGGAATATCTCATTTAATCACAGCAACGTTAGGAGTAACATCATTCTCCCATTCACACAGATGTGTGGCTGGGACACAGAGGCGTGTAAAGGGCTTGGTCCACAGTTATCCCACACCCCGGGCCTCAGAGCATGTCCTCTTGGTCATCTTTGTCCCTGTAACTGATTGACACTCATGTCATATCGGCATCAGGATGCTTAACCGTTACTACCTACACTGAAACATCAGCCCATTTATTATCTGCTTCAAACCGGATGGCCTGGACCTGCCCCTCTGCAAAGGTTGGGACGAGGATTTGCTTCCTCTTTCAACTTACCAATTTACCCTCAGTGGCACGATTCCCAGACCATACTCCCACTCGCCCTCCTTTGTACTTCCTGAAAAGCACCCTCATCCGTTTGCCTCCTCTTTTCTTCCTTTCCTTAAAAATCTGAGCAGTGTTTTCCCCTTTCCCAATTCTAATATATTCCTTACAAAAATAACCCTCCCCAAACTCCCATTTCAGGTGTGCCTCAGTTTCCAATTAGTCCAATAAGAATATCTGCTTCTTTTTTTATAAAAAAGATTTTTATTGGGGAATTAGGGGATGGGAACAGTGCTGGGGGATTGGGGAAGGGGAACAGACAAGTTGCTGTCGTTTTTTGTTCTTCAATCTAGTTGTGGAGGACGTTGCTTCATTTGCCCAAGTTGGCACCATCATTGCGCTCTTCCCAGGAGAGGCAGATCAGTCGCCGGCTTCTGGACGGCCGCTCACTGCGGCGGCTGGCCACTCACGCTGGCTGCTGGCCACACACGGTAGCCCATGGCAACCCACTGCCACAGGGACTGCAGCCTACGCCGTCGCCAGCGACTCACGGCAGCCCAGCTCCAGGTTGAGCTGTTGTTCAGCATCTTAGCTGTGGAGGGCAGGTGTTCACTCGCCCTCATATGCGGGATCCGAACCGGGGCCCTCTGGCATCCCAAGCGAGTTCTTAACCATCGCGCCACTCGGCCGGCCCAAGAATATCTGCTTCTTAAGGCTATGGTGAGACTCAGATGATGATGATGTAGGAAAAGGCTGCTGATAAAGGCTAGTGTGCTAACTAAACACAAAGTGATATTATTCCTTTTACTATTTGTCTTTGTTAAACACCCCTGCAGCCCCAGTGCTTTCTCATCTGCCAAAACCACTCACTCTTTGTTTCCAGCTGCCTCTCCAGACCCCTAAAGTGTTCCCGCTGGCTGTCTTGGCTGTCCATTCGTATCCTGGGAAATATTTCCCGCAGGTCCAGAAACTAGCACACGTTGGTACCTGAACCAACCTAACTGTTGACTGCAGGGAGGAAGTCCCTCCCATCGGTCAGGGGGAGTCCAACACAGAGGAAAGAATGAGAAGACTGGACTTCTAAGCCTCGCTGTCTCACTAGTTCTGTGAACTTGACCAAGTATTTTAACCTCACTGAGCCTCAGTTTCCCTGTCTGTCACAGTTACGATAGCTCCCATTTTCTGAGCCCTCATTTTGTACCAAACACTGTGCTAAACTGTTTTCATGCCTCTTCTTAGAATTACTTCATGCATTGGTATTATAATCCCATTTTATAGATGGGGAAAGCAAGGCCCAGGTAGAAAGAAAGGCCTAGATGAGAAAAGATAAGAGCTTTGCCCTCCTTTTGGCTAACTGTATTCATTTCCCTAGCCAGTCTGTGTGGCCAGTGTCCCCATGTCTCCTCTTCACAAGCTGACGTCTCAATCTCTGCATGAGGCAGGTGAGTCCAATGTGACACTAATGACATCTCCTAGAATGCGACCTCCCAAGGCAAGCACCATCATTTTCATCAACAGCATCATCACAGCAGTAACTTGGCCAAGATCACACAGCTGGTCAGCAGCTGAGACAGGATTTGAATCTGACTCTAACCTAACATAACTGTTAACTTACACTATAATATCCATGGTTATATATGCCCTAAGGTCTCACTGTGAGACCTCAGCTGTGTCTGACATAATATCAAACTCAATGGGTGCACAGTAATGTTACTGCTCTTTCTCGCTTTAGGAAAACTCAATATATAAAACTCTAAAGTGGGCAAAGAGATTAACTGAGGCATCACTATTTGCCATATACGAGAATCAGCCAGGCAACCCCGAGGGTGCACAATGCCATTAGTTCACAAATCAGAGCTCTGCAACAGTCCCGAGAGACCAGAGAAAACGAAAGCTAAGGTATTCGGTGCCATCTCCTGTCGAAGATAAATTCAATGTAAACGCAGATCTCTGCTCTGAAAATATCCATGCGAACACCAGATTTAATGTACACAATTGCGTAATGAGGTTGCATAAATTTCATTTCCCTTGACTTCCGAGGGGAGCACACCTACTATTGTACCTCCTAAGGTCAGTGACTTTTTCTTTGTTTCTCTATTATTACAATATTATTAAAACATATAAAAATCTGAAAACAGTTCCTGGAGCTGAGGCTACCCATCATGCATAGCATCCGATATTGACTCTTGACAGCATGTCTTTCCTAGGTTGTTTTCTTTTAACCTCTTCCCCAGACTTCAAACTAGCCTGAACTTTTAAGATATATCACCAAAACATCCTTTTCTTTTTTGTTTTCTGTGTAAATCTATCGCAGGAATTATATTTTAAAATGGGAAAAAGAGAAACATGTTCACCCACAATGCCACCGCACTAACATGTGAATGACTTGTCCTGTTTCCGTGTTGCTCCCCAGCCTCGTGTCCACATGTGCACATATGTGAGCTGTAACCCCAGTGAACACAGGATTTATATTCCTTTTCCTCTTCACATTCTATCATTTTCCCTATATTGCTGGTCTTCATATTTATCATGTTTAATAGATGCTCAGTATTCCTCTGAGCTAATGTTCCATTTTTATAATGTTTTAATGAACAGCTTGGTGCATACACCATTTTTCTTCTTTGGAATCATTGCCTGAGAATACCCAGAAGGAAAAGTAAGCGTGGGGGCCTAGTAACTAGTTACACATGAATGGTCTGAACTCCAGCCTTAGTACTTACTAGTTGCACGACATTAGGTCACGTCTCCAGTCCTCAGTGTCACCTTGTGTGTAATCTGCCTGCCTCCTCTTAGTGGTATGAGATTCCCGAGAAGGATGCGTGGAAAGCACTTAGCAGAGTGCTGGGCACAGAGCAATTTCTAGATACATGGAACCCTATGATTCCCTGGTGCCTGTTTATGACAGAGACACTCCCTCTCCCCCGCTTTTTTTTTTCCCAATGGTAGTGCAGCAGTAAAGAGCATGGACTGTGGCGCTCCACTGCCCGGTTCAAGTCTGACTTCCTCACTGTATGACCTTGGGCAAGTGACTTCACTTCCCTGAGCCTCAATTATTTTCATCAACAAAATGGGGGTAGTAATAACAGCTCCTCATGGAGTTCTATGAGAATTAAGTGATGAAGGAAGGCACAGAGAGTGCTTACATGATAAGCACTATACTTCTTAGCTATTAGAAGTTTTATATCACACCCACCCGCAAGGCATCCCACTGTAGTCCCCTCCTGCTATCACTCTTTCTGTTTGGTTCTTGGATCTGTGGTGCAGTGAAAAAGACACAGTCCTGGAAGCCAGGAAGACAAAATTCTAATCCTCTCTTTTCCGGTGACTAAGTGAGCTCTGCAGCACTAGACAAATTACTTAACCTCATGGGCCTCAAGGTCTTTCCTACATAGTATTTAAAAAGTCTACCCCATGGGTCATTATGAGGGTTAGGAGAAACACCATAAGCTCCTTAAGATTTGACTGCATCTTATTCATCCATGATTCCTTGCACCTAGATGGTACCTGGCACAGCAGAGCAGATCAGTGAGGACAGGAGGACAGAAAAAAGGGAGGGAAAGAAATGAATGAATGAAGCACCAACAGCAGGCCTGGCACCTAAGTAGGGGCACAAAAGAGTGTCAATTCATCTGCGGTTAATTTATCAAGTACTTTTTTTTACATAGAGCCTTGAGCAAGGCTTCCTAGAAAGCAAGCAAAGTGACGTAACGTCCTTCGTAATATGAAGCAGGGAATGATTTATATCTTAAGTCAATATTTATAGAGCACTGACTTGTGCAAGACGCTTGAGTAGACTGCTTTGCACTGTGCACAGGTAATAAGGACGCAGGTGGAAATCTGGAGATGCCAAGGAAGAGGCGTCAAGTAAACATGTTAAAATGAGGATGGGAGTTATGTGCCCTTTGGGTTCACGTGGGTGAGGGTGCTGCTCCGAGCGGGGAGAAAAACCACCAGCCCCTTCCTCACGACCGTGTTTCCAGCTGGCTTGGAGATGGCCTGGTTGAAAGTAAGCAGGGCCAGCGCTGCTGCCACAACAAGCCTCAGTGTAGGTACCCACTCGCTATACGGACTAATGCATGAAACTCAACCCCAGAGTGGCAGTTTCACTCGAGTATGAAATGGGAATGATCTCTCCCAGCAGAGACAGGTTTATGAGGTCGTGGCTCTGAAACGACTGAGCAGGGCAGAGGTGTGGTATTACATGTTGTTTGCTTCTTCTATGCGATCCTTGTGGAGGATGCATGGGGGGTCGGGGGAGGATGATGGGGAGAAAGCGGGTGTTAGAAGCAAGTGACACTCAAAGCTCCTTATGTTCACTGTGCTTTTCTAACATGCCAAGGCCCCGTACTGGTTCCTTTATATGCGTTACTTCATTTGATCCTCACAATACGGTATAAGGCGGGTATTATGCGTGGCCCCACTTGCCTGACAAGCAAACATAGTCTCAGAGAGGTTACATAAATTGCTGAGTTCATACATCTGGCCCATGGCAAAGCGAATTCTCACCAAGCCTATAGAATGCCACAGCCACAGCTGTTAATGGCTGCACTGATGACTGCAAACTCCCTGCTATTAATGATGGTATCAGTGACTGCAAACTGCAACATGCTGTGCAAATGAAGGTGCTGTTATTTTAACTCCAAGGCTTTTATGTCGAACCTATCAAAAGGAGCATCACATCTGTAAGCAATAGATAGGAAGCCCTTGATGATGTGTGTAAGATGGCAAATTTGCCAAAGTCACTGGCAGGCAGGGGACAGCTACCCAGCGCTGGCGCCAGGCTGAACTCGGAAGCTCTGATGATGGCCTGAGATGAAAGGCACAAAGGTGCCCCCCCAGGAAGGAGCACCCGTGGGTCCTCATTCAGCTGCCTCCTGCCAAAGACACATCGGGGTGCCCGTGGCAACCAGGCGCCCACTGACACCTGTGGCAGTGTGCTTCAAAGAACCGCACTGTGAGCTGGCATCTCTCACCAGGATTTGGGGTGGCCTGACCCCCTGAACTTCTGTATGCAAGTGGAGGCCAGGAGCTAGAACAGACGCCTCTAAAGTGGCCCTCCCAGTTCCAGGCAAGGAGGCAGCCTGGCTTCAAAATCAGACTAATGTGTGTTCAGATCTTGATTCGATCCCAGCTGTTTGGCCTGGACATGTTAACTAGGCTCTCTGAGCCTGTTTCCTCATCTGTAAAATAGGGGTAATAGTACCATGGGTTCGGCATGAGAATTAAATGGGGTAAAACATGCATTAGCATTTAGCACAATGCCTGGAAAAGGTTATACATTGTATTAACCTGCTACCCAGTTTTCAAAGGAAGTCATTTTATTTCTTTTAAAAAGTAATAATTTTGAACAAAATTCATTAAGTCAGCCTGCCATCAACTTCCAAAATGATTTCAATGTAGTTTCCTTCCATCCCATCCTCCCTCCTGTCTGTTCTTTCTTTCTTTCCTTCCTTCTCAAAAATGACCTATGTATCACTATATAGTCTCCAGGTAATATTTATAATCATACAGATTTGGTATTTCCATTTCTTTTTCTTTTTTTAACATCCCTCAATGCCAAGACAAACTTTGAACAAAACACAGGATCCACACGGAATCCTTTTTGTAGGTTCCTCATCTCTTGGATTCTTCTGGACCCCTCTGCCCTGCACGCTTGCCCGGCTGTGCTCCAGGCGCCTCCAGCCTCTGTGGGGAACTCGTGTCTGGTGCCTGCAGGGCCAGGCCTGGGTGGGCAGCTCTCCTGCTCCCTGCGGTCCCCTCAGCTGTGCCCTGCTGAGGTGGACGAGACGGGGAATGCCCTGCAGCCTGGGCACCCGCAGGAAACCCCAGTGAAGCAGAGAAATCATTCATTCTTCTAATCACAGCAAAGTTTTCAAACTTTAAAACGGTGCCTTGATTAGAAGAAAAGCTGTTGTTGTTTTTTTCCTACAAGTCTGGCATTTCTGAAAAGGTCCCCTACGCAAACCACAGCCACCTCAGAAACTCTGCCCACTGAATTGAAAATAAAAGTTCGTGGAGACCAAAGGCTCTCTCACAACAGCTGCTGAATGCTTTAGAAATCTTCTCGCCAATGCTTAAAAGTTGTAATGTTTTAACTGAGGGCCTCGAGCCCTCTGGCATCTTTCTTCCTTGTAAACTCTTCAGGGCTTCCTCAGCTAATGTTATTTATTTTCTATGATGTCAAATAATGCTTTATGGAGAAACTGTTTTGCTTTTGAAAAAGTCATCAAATAAAAGAAAAAAAAAACTCCTAGAAACAGAACTTTTAGCCTTTTTAGGGGTCATATAAGGATGATACAAAGTTAGTTGATTTTCTTTTTGGTGGAGCAAAGAACTTACAGGGGGCCCTCTAATCCCTCCCCCGCTCAAGGTTTATTATCAGCACAAATAAAACATGGGAAAACGTTTAAAGTAATCAACCAATTTCATCATAAATAGGTCTGAGTTTGTGCCATGGGCTCAGTTCTGGAACTTTATCAAATCCTAATAATTTCAATAGGAACTTGACCTGCCCACGAGTATTTAGACTCGGTACACACATTATAAATATGTCACATGTAGGAACATCCCAAATTTAGACTTATCATTCAGAAAAAGATGATGCAGAACTCAAAAAAAAATTACTCATGCTCATTTTTTTAAATTAGAAATTCTTCAGTGGCAACTTTCAAAGAAATACTTCCTTCTTCAAAAGTCCAATATGAGCTTGAAATGACTTCATGGCAATCAAAACAAAATGTCAACACAAACACATTGACATCATTTTCTTCATGAAATGCAGTTGTGTCTCAAAAAATACACCGATGCTGGCAGTGTAATTAGCGATCCCTATTCACTCTTTAGATGATTCAAATGACGGTTCAAATTCTAGCTCTAGAGCAGTTCACTTGTGTTGACTGAAGTGCATTTTCTCCAACGTGATGGATTCAGGGGGTTGGTGCTTAGGAAGTGCTAACTCTCCATTCCGATTAATAAAAACCTGCTAAATTCAGCAATCTCACTGAGGCTGTGTCTAAATAACGCTGACCTTTAGCACAACTGCATAGTCAGAAAACACTCAGGACACAAAACACTAACTAACCTTCACTGGGTTGCAACCTTTTCAAGGGCTTCCTTATTATCCCTTTAAATTCAAACAAGAGAACTACAACAATATAAATGCAACATGTCCAGGTTCACCTGTCTACTGATAATTATTGATGGCTCAGGGGAAGAGTATGCTTTTAAGTTTTACTGCGCATTTACCAACAACAACAAAAAGAAATTATATACATATATTTTAAAGTCATTCTGCTCTGAGGATCAGATCTGATGCACAGAAACCACAAAATCTACTGGCCCAAGTCAATCCAGCCCTAGTTGCCTAAATTTCAGCCATATTCAACAGAACACATAATGACTGGATTTAATGCTTTTCTGTTTTTTTATGACCTCACCTCTCTCCGTCTCTCTTTGCTGTCTCTCTAAAAAAGCCGTTAACATTTTAAAAACTCAGAAACCACACGTAGGTAAAAAAAAAAATCTAATGATAAAGACAAAAACAGAACAAATGGATATTGTCTCCTCACACTAAAAAAATATTGAACACATACAAAAGAATGAAATGCTTTCGCTGCATCCTGCGAAAATGAGCGTCAGAGAATGGTTTATTTGAAATTGCGTTTTCCACGTCCTGAAAATCAAGTGTAAAATGGTTGTCACTAACACAGTGATGCCTACAGGTGTTGGGGGTTGGGGGGAAGAATGCGGGTCATCACACCCCAGAACTGGAAAAGCATCAGGAGCCGTCCGTGCACGGGCCCCCATCAGAGGTGTGCGACAGACGCCTCCTCTGAGTGACCTACGGAACCCTCTCCCAGGACTCGAGCTCCAGTCAACAGGTGTTGCCTCCACAAAGACACATTTTCCACTTCCTGTAACACCCTGGAAAACACAAGGATGAAGTCACGGCCAGCAGGGGCACAGAAAATGTCTCCATCATGGAAAAGGTAGAGAAATGAAAATGAAATTCATCCCTCAGTCCAAAGCTTTAGAAAAGAATGATTTCTCTTGATATTAGAACTGGGGCTATGTCTACATAGTAAAGAAAACATCTAGATATGCTGAAATAGTCTAATTTTTTTTTCCAGGATACTTGTCCCCCTCTCCCAACAAGACACCTAGGACTGAGCATAGGAAGACCAGATAATTGTTATCTGTAATAATAAGATCTGCCATTTACTGAGCAATTTCTAGGACCCAGGTTTAAATGAATGTGCACAGTCTCATCATAATTTCTTAACAACCCTAAGAAGGTAAGTAGAAGTTTTTGCAAAGAAGCAGACAGAGGCTTAAAGAAGTTAGGTCATTTGCCCTGGGTCACAAAGCTAGAAAGTGATTGAGCTGGGATTTAAACTTTGGTCTGTTTGACGGTAAAGCTCATGTTCTTTTCATTAAGTCACATCATATTCTGAATGACTTCTAGCTGCAACAGATTTTTTGTTAAATTGCCTAAAGGCTGCATACATGATCACATTACTTCATGGCTTTTGCCTCATTAGTTTATTCTTCCTGAGGTGTGTCTGTATGTGAGCATGAATGAAACCTTGAAAGCCTCAGAGACAAAGCAAATGTTAACTAAACTTCCAGTGAATCAAACGTTAACTAAACTTCAAGTGAATCCCAAAGAAGATGACAATATGCGTCACACCTGTGGTGAAGACGCGAAAGCTTTACATCCCTGTCTTTTGTCAAGAATAGTTTAAAATGTTGTCTTTGCAGTTTAAAGGACTACCTAACACTTTCATATAGGGAGAAAATAGCAAGTCCTTTGCTTTTGCTAAAATGATATTTGCTTTATTGGATATCCTTCCCACCATCTTCTCCCTCAAACAGAAAAGGAGACAATCAGTATGGCCTTGTGATGAAGAGTATAGATCACTTGTAGGTTAGGTCACTTCCATGGCTATCCTTTATCTGCCTCAGTTTCTCACTGCATAAAATGGAGTAGCTAATAATAGTACCCGTAACATATATTTTAAAACATAACTAATATAACATTTAAAGCACTGAGTCCATGCCTGGTACACGAAAGGCATTTAATAAACATTAACTTTTAAAATACAAATAAAAGGTGAGATTTGTCACCAGGAGGGGCACACACAATTAAGATTGATCTGACGTTCCATGCAATCAAGGTATGTCTTTAGCAGCCCAACCGCTAGAGCCCTGAAACTCATTGAATACTTTCGCCTCTAGCTTTCATTTCAGCCGTTAGCCCGCTTGAATTCTGAACAATAACAGTTCCTTCTTTATAGGGTTAAGGTGAACATTACATCAATAATACATTTAAATAAAAAATGCTTACGAGCAAAGTGAAGGCATATTGTAAGTATTGAATATACGGTGTCTGTTACCACGTTCACATTTCATACTCCACAGCCCTATTAGATGGTTGTATCGATTCCCTAAGAAAAGTGAGGCTCAGCAATATTAAGCTCCCGCACCAAAGGCACACAGCTTTATGTGGCAGAAAGGCACCCTAGGAAAGGTAGCAGCAACCTTCCTATCTTCATTAATCCAGGTAGTGGTCATTTTCTTGCCAGTGCTAATCACTCGCTGAAGCTATCTGTGTTTTGTGTGTTTGCTTGTGTGTCTGTCTAGAATTTATGCTCCAGGGAAATAGAGATGGCATTTTCGTTAAGCCCAGCATCCAGCACAACGCTGGGCACGTAGGAGACACACAGTTTCCTCGAATGAATAAATGAATGAATGAAGCTAAAATTTGTCCAAAATCTATACTTAACCACTAGTTCCCCATTACTGCCATCACTTAAAATCCTCTTCCAATGCAGAATCACATGATGCCTTCGAAGAGGTTTTCTCTGGAGCCCAAAGACGACAACATTCTATGAATCGCCACTCGCATCTATACGTTTCCCTTCCACTTCAAGGCCAGAGCCATGCCCAAGCCCTGCCAGGCTGTCACGCCAGCAGTGCCCAGATACAGTGGGCTGGGGGAGTGGGGGCAAGGGGACGGGCTTCCCCAGTCTGGTCTCCAATCTAGCTCTGTCATGTACAAGTTATGACCCCAGGCAAGGTCCAGACCCTCTTTCATCCAAAAAATGGACAGTGCAGAATTGTGGTAAGGCTTAAACGGCCAAGGTGTGAAACAGTGCCTGTTCCCCGGCTGACACATGGTAGGTACTCAACAAGAGGCAGCGCCCTTTCCTCTAGGCCCCAAGAGGACTATTTTTATGTCCCTTGGAGTGCTCATCATTCTCAACGTGCCCACATCTTCTCTCCTCAAATACATTCTAAAGTCCTTGACAGCAGGGACTTTGGCTGTGTTCATTCCCAGGGTCTGCCGCCCTACAGGTGCTGAGTGAGTGAGACTGAATGAAAGCTCCGATAAATTCATCCACAGTATTTTTTCCCCCAATGGCCAGGATACCTGAATCTCCCCAGATGGCCTTTGATCACTTTCAGCCAATAATGTGGCAGAAGTAACATTTGCAGGTTCTGGCCAGGACCTCAAGGGGCTGTACACATGTCCACTCTCTCGGTAACCTGCTGTCACCACATGAACAGGACCAAGTAGCCAGCTAATCAGTCTCTCAGGGAATGAGAAGCCATGTGGAGCTGAGGTCATCATCTCAGCCAAGGTCCTAGACAGGGGATCCGCAGGGAGGCAGTACATCCCAGGTCAGCAGAGTTCAGGCAGCAGCTGACCACAAATGCCTGAATGAGCCCAGGAGAGACCAGAAGAACCGCTCAGCTGAGCCCAGCCCAAGTCGCTGACCCACAGAATCATGAGCGAAGTACGTGGTTCTTGTTTTAAGTCATTAAGTTTTGAAGTGATTTGTTAAGCAGCAAAAGTAAAGAGCACACAGGGCCTAAAAGATGTTCTCTTGTGCTCAAGTGGGCCAGAAGCACTGATAAAGCCATGGGGGTAGGAAGCGGGTGGAGAGTAAGTACCATGCTTTCATTGGTGATAATAGCTGGGGGTGGGGTGGGGTGGCAACGGGAGAAAGAGGCTTGGGTTTTAGGCACATCAATTTTGGAGGAAGAAAAGTTTACTCTATGACCAGATATTACAAATCGGTGGGGGGTTTTTGTTCTAGAAATGGAACCTTCTTTTCAAAATAAATCTTACAAACCATCTCCAATGTATAAAATAGGTAAAATTTGTAACTTATTGCTTTGAATCTAATTTATATGGTCAAATATGTAAAATTATTTTTATAAGCTAATTAATAAGAATAAAAAGGATAATAGGATTGTGAACTCAAGCATTCAAAATCAGGGGTAATAGAAGACAGGAATTGTCTTATTTCAGTACCCAATGAATTTCTGCATATTGTTTTAGTAGCTGAGTATTTTAAAATCCTGATAAGCACACATAAGTAGTTGGGATAGGAAACAGTTTTTAACAGCTCACCTTGCAATCTCAGGATGCTCCTCAATTAAACAAGGACAGGAGGAGAAGCCAGGTATCACCATAAGTCACCCATGGAAAGCTCAAAGTGCTACAATGTGCATACACAATGGCATGCGAGTCCCAAAGTAGTTTTTTAACTTTTATCTGACACTTCCAAATAACCTTTGAGTTCATTCTCTCCCCCGCTAAACCTTAATAAAATGTCAAAGACATATAGAGTGGAAGGGGTAAGAACAACATCCCACAGAGCCTTGGAGCCCTGGAGGGACCAACGAAGAGTGTCCCCAGGGGCCTGTACTAGGGGGCAGGCTCTCAGCTGCCTATACAAGTGAAGGCCTGCTGTCCAATATCCCAACTTGTGATGTCACCATTTTCTATCTTCTCGGCCTTTAAGGCAAACAAACACACCATCTTGACTGAGAATCACAATCTTACACTATTGAAAACGGAAGAGAAACCCTGTGCTTGATGGATGCAGGTTACAATAATGCCTCTCTCATGAAGCACCTGTGAGGATCAATGACCACAAAACAGCTTTATAAACAAAGTACTGGGCAGATTTCACATACAGGCCAAAAGACATATGCAAACACAGGCATGTAATTGAGTGGTAGAAGTTTAGACAGGCCATAGTGATCATTATTACATCCAATCCATTCATTTGCAGACAAAGCAACAGAGTTTCCGGGAGAAAGGAAGGGCTCCTCTGCTGAAATTATCACCAGGAGGGATAGCTATGTGTGAGAATAGCCTCACCTCTTTCTGAAAGCTTGAGCAAAGGTGCAAATATTGCCTTTGATGGCAACATTTCACCACTGACCAGTATTTATGTCCCAATCTGTGAGGCTGGCTTCATCATCTCCAGGCATTTCAGTGTTTCCTAAATTAACACTGGGTACAGCCCCATAATATCAAGTGTCTTTTAGTAAATCCTTTTGGGATGCACAGAGTTGGCCAAAGACTTAAGGAATGCACCCTCAGGTGTCACTGAGAAAGTAAATAATAAGCCTTTCAAAACAGCTATCCAAGGTTCTTGATGCTTAAAATCCTAAATGACTTTTCTTAAAAAAATTTAGTCTATTATTAGTTTGGGGAGAGATTCACTAATAGCGCAGGGGATCACAGTTCATAGTTCCAGGAAACTCACATATGCTTCCTGGGTTCTAGAGTCAAGAGGGGGTAGGTGTAAGTTGTCAGAGAACCCCAGACTGTGAGCTGTCTTCATCCTTCATTTCGCAGGTAATGAAAATTCACCTCGGAAAGGCTAGATTGGCCTGAAGTAACATTACAAGTGGCTGAGGCGGAATTGTAACTTCGAGTTTTTCCCCACTGCACAGAGAAAAAAAGTCAGTCAGGGTCTCCTTTCCACCAGCCTCCATCCAAGATTTCTGACCAGGCTCTCCTCTTCTCTTTCCCGCCTTATCCCATCTCCTCACCCTTTCAGATCGGATTGGAGAAGGGGGGTGAGAAATTTATCCTGGGCGACCCACGGGTCGTGGGCAAGAAAAGCCAGACCCTTTCACGTGGGTGAGCCTGTGACTCTGGGGGAGGTGGGCGCACTGCCCAGCTGGCGCCTAACCTCAAGATGGGGAGAGCGGCTGCAAGAGACCCCGGAGAGGAGGGGTGGGAGGGGACGCGCAGGGGCTTGAGAAAAGGTGTAGCTGCTGGAGAGAAATTAGAGACCGAGGCGCCTCTGGACGGTCCAGCTCTCAGAGCGGCGGGGAGGCCCTGTGCAAACTCCTCTCTCCAACTCGCATTCGGCCCTTTGTTGTCGGTCTCTGCCTCTGGCTCCGGCTCCGGCTCCGGCTCCTGCCCTCCGGTCCCCCGCCCTCCAGAAGTCACCCCAACTGCACTCATAATATTTTGCTTTTGCGCGGGGTCTGTTTTCCGCCACCAACTTCCAACAGTCTCCATGGCGACGCGCTGGGGAGGGGGCAGGCGCGGCTATGGAAATCCCAGGGCCTATCCCTCAGGGCGGCCCCTGCAAACTTTTCCGGGTCTCCGGGTCCTGCAGGCCGGGTGGGAAAGCGCACCGTCCTGGGCCGCCGCGCGGAGTTCCGTGCGGGGTTTCCCGGGCCGGATCTCCGCACCAGTGTCCGCGCTGACAAAGGCTGGAACCACCGGGCCTGGGGACCCCGGGACCACGAGGCTCTCACTTGACCTGCTACCCAATCCATACGCCGGCGCTTGGCAGGTGGAGAGGGTGGGGGCGCGCAAGCCTCTCTCGCCGGCCACACACACACACACGTGGAGGGAGAGACAGTCTGATTTGAACGCGGGGGTCAAAGCTCAGACCCCTGGCCCCTTGCTCTCTCGAGCCCGCAGACTAGGTCCCGGGGCGGGAGAAGGCGGCTCCTAGGGCCGCGCCTAGGAGAGGATGGAGGAGGCTCGGGCTCCGTTCCCACCCGGGTGATCTCTGCCTCCTAGGCCCCGCGCCTAGGCCACTGACTGTCCTCACCTGGGGGCCCACGGAGCCAGGTCGGGCCTTGTGCTGAGCCGGCACCTGTGAACCAGCGTGCCGTCCCGCCGTTGCGGCCCGAGGGGCTCAAATCCGGCTCCAGGGGGTACTCGCGCCGTTCCAGCTCTGTATTCTGAAGATGAGAGCAGTGAGTAGAGGTAGAAGTTTGAAGTGCGGGATCAGTTGTGCCCTCTCTAACGCGCCATCCCGTTTAATGAGAAACAACCCTTCTGTCGCGTAGGCGACCAACCTGGCCCCGGCCCACTCTGCAGAAGTTCTCAGTGGCCTAAAATTCTATCTACTTTTCCCTCTCGTTCTCGAATTTTCCGGTACCTTAAGTAACTGAGCAACGCTTGTCTGGGCAGCATAACCCGGATTGGACCCACACGTCACAAACACGGAGGCGCCGCAGACGGCCTGCGTGGGTAGGGTGGGCGGACACGCGAGGTTGTGCGCTCGTGTTTAGGCGGCGTGGTGCTGCGGCGCAGGCCAGCTGGGACTTGCGCCCGCCTCCCAGCTGCAAGGGGCGCACGGACGGACCGCGAGTCGAAGGCCCCACGCGAGCGCCTGCGGCCTGCGCTGCCTGCCCGAGTTCGGCCGCGCGGCCAGTCTCCCGGGAGAGGGACTCTGCTTTGTCACGCTCTGTCGCCAGCGAGCTGAAGACCCAGGAGGCGCGCGCCGGCTGCCGGGCCTCCCCCGACGGGGCCATTGTCTTGGCCCCACACTTGTTGAGTATTTTGGAAAAACTCGAGGAATATATTACCGGCTCCATACTCGGAACAAAGGGGCGCGTTTCCGCAGGTCACGCTGAAGTGGCCCCAAGGCAGACCACTAGAGCCCCGGCCCCTGCAAAACTGCTCTCTCGGGCCGAGGCACTTTGTGGGGATTTTCCTTTTAAGAGTAGGGGACGGGACGGAGGCCCCTGCTCGCCAGCCTCTCTGATCCTGGACGCTCCCGAGTTCGCCCCAGCACTTGCTGCGAATCGGTTGCTCGAGCCCTTTCGAAATGAAACAATAATAAATATATTCGTGGTTCTGGTCGCGCGCGATATGTTGTAAAAGAAGCAGAATCGAACTGCTCCATGGAGCGCCAGTCTCCGCAAGCCGGGCAGTAGGACCTTTACATAACAAGGGAGACTCACAAGAAAAGCTAATTGGATTAAGCTCGGGAAGGGAGGTGAGGGAAGGCGACCGGACCGGACCGCGCCAAGCCGCACTTCCTTGCAGGCCCGAGTGAAGTGTCACCTGTGCGCCGCATGTCATTTCTTCACACGCCTAGTTCCCAAAACTTTCAGTTTTGAGTTTAGGATGGCTATCTAGGGATGTTTCAGATTCTCGAAAGGAGGAGAGTGGATGGGGAAAAGATTTCGGTTTCAGAACCTATTTGGGGTGTTTGCAGTTGACGTAAAAGTGACCAGGTGCCCCCACGACCACGGCCTGCGCGGAGGACAGAAAATAGAACGTTTCACAGCCCCAAGAACGCACGGAAACGCTCCAGTCGTGTGGAAGGGAAGGCTAAACCCACCAACTGGGCCATGGCGGGTGTGGGGTGCAGAGAGACCCCAAGTCCCTGCGTGGGCCCCTTGCCAATACTTGGCCCCAAACAATGCAGACGTGGGGGTAATTTTGTTCAAAGATCTTAGCGTCTATAGTTGGGGTGCTCAGGTGGTGCGCAGAGGTGCAAGCACTTGACATAAAATATGCTGGGAGGGGCTCTTTTCCCTTTCTGGGTGCCTGCCTCGTACCCGCAGCAGGCGACACCTCTCCTTGCCTTCGTTTGTCATCGCGTATAGTAAGGAGGACTGCGGGGCTCAGCCTGCCCACAATCTCAGGGGGTCCACACCCACTCGGGGGAGCGCAATGGAAGAGGGACTTGGCTGTTGGAATCAGAGATGGACAACAACCCCGGAAAACCGAAGATCCCCCTGGCCAAAAGGGGTGGGTGTTCCCCATCGCAGAAGCCTGAAGGGGCTGGAAATCTGTCTACAGGGACAGAAGTAAGCCCATCTGGGGCGATGCCCGGATGACCTCCACCACCTCCCCACATCCATTTCCAGCCTGCTTTGGGGTGGAGGTGGGGAAACATGCGTGGTGTTTATTTGCTCAGGGAAGGGCCGTGCGTGTGTTGAGGGATGGCAGAGGCTGGAAGGCACTTGTTGCTCCGCGCTTCAAAGCCCAGACGCGGATGCGCCTAGGCACCCTCCCAAGCCTGGCGTCACGCTGCGGCCTCGGCCCAGGCTGCGCTCCTCGCCCTGCTTCTGCCTCTGCCCAACCTCATCTTCCCAAGAAACCCCGAAGCTGCAGCCGAGCCCGGAGAGGAGTGAACTGGTTGGGAGACTGCGGCCGGGAGAGGAGGTGACCTTCCAAAGAACTTCTTCCGGAGGGAGCATAACTCAGATCTATAGAAGTCTAGCGGTTCTTCAAAGGTGCTAGAAGTGGGAGGGAGCGAAGGCTCTATAGCAGGCTCCATGCTTTTTCGTTGTAAGAGATTCCTTGGCTTCCTGCCTCCGTTTTCACGGATCTCTGAGACCCCAAACCCCGACGACCACAGCCAACAGCCCCAAAAGTGCCGAGCAGTTTGTAGACCCCACCGCCAGGCCTCGCCGGCCGCACTGCGTCCCTCCTTCCCTCCAACAGAATTACAGCCCCGGAGCGGGGCGCGTCGTTGGGTGCCCCGCATGGAGGCGACACCCGGCATCGGACGTCCTGGGGCTCCCACCACCCGATGGCGCGCGGATTTCCTAGGACCACCGGGTTCGCCGCCGCCACTCCCTCTAGCTGCGCGTCTCCACCATCCTGAGCCGTTGTCCCCACCTCCTAGGCACTGTGGGAAGTCTTCGCCCTCCCTCGTCTGTGGGGAGTTCCGCTGGGCTTCCTGGCCTTCGCTACCAGCCCCAGAGCGCACCGCTATTCTGGGGCCACCAAACCTGGGGGAGGAGCCGCGCCCGGGAGGGCCAGTCGGCTCGCAGTTTCTGTAAGTGGCATTTCGAGCTCGCCGCGAGCCAGCGAATCTTTACGTAACTTTGTGTCCAGGGCAAGCGAAAGCGCGCTCCTCAGCGCGCGCGCGCGCACACACACACACACACACACACTTACACACACACGCTTACACACACACACACACACACTTACACACACACGCTTACACACACACACACACACACACTTCTACGCATCCACTTACGCACATCGCGCGGGACTGCAAACTTCTGCACACTCTCTGTTATTCCCTGGGGTTCCACTGTCAAATTGACCCTTTTGAACTTTTTGCAACTGTTTCTGAAGTTCCCCTTCTCCCTCTTCTTTCCCTCCCAATGTCTTCCCCAACCCCAGCCAGCAGGACTAACCTGTGGAATCCATGTCGGGTTCCTCCAGTAACCCACAATGCATGCTCTTCCCATGGACAGCACAGGCGCTCCCCAAAAGTCCTGATGTTTGGGGATCCCCTGTGCTAGAGACGCCCAGGGAGGAAGGGAGTGAGGAGAAGAGGAGAGACGCAGAGAGTGCAAGGGCAAAAGGATGAAAGAGGAAAGGAAAAGAAAGAAAGAGAAAGAAGAAAGAAAAGAGGAAGAGAAGGGAGAAAGCGGCGGAGAAGGGGGCGAGAGAAAGAGCGAGCGGGCGAGGGGACACTCAGTAATCCAGCCGGGCAAAGCCAAACCCGTCAAAATGTTTGCGGATGTTTCATGGGAAAAAGCATCATTTTATAGGAGCCCCGATGGGAGCAATGTCATTGATAGGCCAGCCGGCCTGATGAATGGCCGCTCGTCAGATGGGGCCGTGGCGAGGCGCACTGTGAAGCCCATTGTGGGCCTGTTTTGAATAAGAAAAGCCGCCTCCGAAAAGGGGGGCTCAGAGCGACGCAATCCCAGCCCTCCGACTTCCCCCTTCTATTATAGCATTAGCAACGTTTTTCTTATTTAAAGTTCCAGAGGCCTTCTCCAGCCTTCGCCCGGCACTCATTATAGGCGAAATCAAAATTGGCTTAGATGTGGCCCCCTCTCCCCTCCCCATCCCTCCCTGGACCGGGCCAGGCGAGGCGCAGGCGGGGTGGGTGGGGGGCGGCAGGGGACTCCGGGGAGCCTGGGGCGTCGCCTACGCCGCCACGAGTGGGCCCCACTCCTTTCCCTCTCTTCTTGTGCCCACCCCCATTGGGTTCCGGGTTGGACTTTGAGTGGGGGGGCCCTGGGAATGCGGGAGGAGGGATGGCTTGATCCCTTCCACGCGGATCCGCGGACACGCGTGGAGGAGAGCGCTGAGGCGGGCACAGGGGGAGGGGAACTGCAGCCCTAAGACCCCACCCCCAACCTGGGCGTGAGAAGGCTGCTTGGCAAGGAGGCTGTGAGTCCTTCAGAACTTTGTCTTCCTGTGGGTCTGTCTTCTTCACGGCGTCTTTCTCCTTTCCGTCTCCCCCTCCCCCCCTCCCCCCGTCTCTGTCTCTCACTCTGTCCTTCTCTCGTCCTCTGTGTCTCTGTTTCTCCTGTTTTGGCTGCCTGTCTTTCTGTCCAGCCCCTGCCCCCACGTCTCTTTGTCTCTCCCTGAGACTCGGCCCCTCTCTGTCTCTATCCCCCTTGGTCA